>NC_060953.1:56877934-56879549 GCF_022045245.1 Lucilia cuprina
GTTCTAGTTCAGTTCTAGTTCAGTTCTAGTTCAGTTCTAGTTCAGTTCTAGTTCAGTTCTAGTTCAGTTCTAGTTCAGTTTTAGTTCAGTTCTAGTTCAGTTCTAGTTTAGTACTAGTTCAGTTCTAGTTAAGTTCGAGGTTAGTTCATGTTCGGTGCTAGTTTGGCTCTGAGTCAATTGTAGTGCTGTTCTTGATCATTTCGGCTTTAGTTCTTGATAAGTTCTTGTAATAGTTCAATTCTAGTTCAGCTCAGATATTTTAGTAGCTTAATCGTATTATTAGGAGATTTAAATAGTTCCCAGGAGACTATTCAAAATTAATGACTTTTCAAACCCACCTCATCGTCTATTTCTTTTTATATCTTAACATGCATCTCCATGTGTCTGTTGTTTGCCTTTTTGAGTGTTCCATATACTAAAATGAATAAATGTGGGGGTACGTGGTTGTTTGTTTGGTCGCTCATTTTGGTTGGTTTGGTGGTGGAAGGAGGCCGGCAGCAGCAGCAGCGGTGGGGGTTTTATTGTTTGTCGTCGTTTGTTATTCTACTGATAAAATTTGTAAGTGACTGTTGGTGGGACTTTAAATGCAGCAATATGTGTGTTTGAAAGTGTGTGCGTGTGAACCAAGAGGGTGGTAATGGTGATGAAACTACTACATATCTCTGTGTATCCTTGCCAAAGTTTCCTTTGTTTGTTTTTGCTCCAACGTTGTGAGTGTTTTTATTTTGTTAACCATCTCTGATGGTGATGATGAGGATGATGACGACAACGTTTATGTTGGGTTATTATTTTTTTTGTTTTTCTTACAGAAGTGTTGTTTGTGTTCCAATTTTCATACACGCTATAAGGGTCCTTTTGTTTCATTTAGTTTTGTGTTTTTTTAATACATTTTTCTTGCCTTTCTGGTTGTTGTTGCTTTTAAGGATTTTCCTTAAAACATTTTCATGGCATTTTTGCTTCCTTTTTCACTTTTGTGTTATCGGTACGTCTTTTCTTATGTGTTTTTTGTTTTCATTCTGTTTTTGTAATTTTTCTGCTGTTTCCTTTTTTGGGTGGCATTTGACCTTTGACTTAACGTTGTGCTGTAAACTAAAGCAACTAAACAACCACCCTGTAAATATTTTAAAACTTTTTTTGTTGGTATGTGTGTCACTGTGTTTTTGTTAAAAGTTAGAATGAATATCCTGAATGTTGGACGGACAAAGTTGATTTTATATATACATATTTAATTTTTTTGTTTTCCTTTTTATTGCCAAAAAAAAGAAAACTGAAAAAGAGTTAAACTCAAGGACTTTTTGGCTAATTGTATTTATGTGACTTGCATAGTGAGTCTATACGTTTCTTACTTTTGGTTCAATTTATTTTTGTCTTCAGCTTTTTATACTGGCGTCCAAAATAGGTGAGAAGTATATTGATTATCACATTCGGTTTGTAACACAGTTTAGTTTCGATTAAGTGCTAGTTCTTGTTGTGTTCTTGTTCAGATCTAGTTCAGTTCTAGTTCAGTAGTTCTAGTTCAGTTCTAGTTCAGTTCTAGTTCAGTTCTAGTTCAGTTCTAGTTCAGTTCTAGTTCAGTTCTAGTTCTGTTCTAGTTCAGTACTAGTTCAGTTCTAGT
>NC_060953.1:56879649-56882152 GCF_022045245.1 Lucilia cuprina
ACTAGAACTGAACTAGAACTGAACTAGAACTGAATTAGAACTGAACTAGAACTGAACTAGAACTGAACTAGAACTGAACTAGAACTGAACTAGAACTAGAACTGAACTCGAACTGAACCAGATCTAAAAAAGAACAGAAATAGAACGGAAAAAAAGAGTTTTCTTTGAGTTTTCCCTCGTTTAACCAAACAACAAACATAGAGAACGCCAAACAAACAAAAGGGAATGAGACAAACGGACGAAACGGATGAACGAGCAAACATTAAAATGAGAAATTAACAAAATATACTTCCTTTTTTAAGCCACACAATTAAACACATTTGCACTTAAAAACACCAACCAAACCTACTCCCCCTAAAAATCACTACACTCACTCACTTTAGGAATTTAAATAGAAAAGAAAAAAGCAATGCATACGTCTAAGGGTGACAACAAAAAAAAACTCACACACTCTCACTAAAAGAGGAACTTAATTTAACGAAAAATCAGCAGCAGCACAAAAAAGGTCTAAGAAATGTATAGAAACAAATCCTAGAGTGATTTTTTGTTCTAAATTTCTCTATTCACAAGCAGAATACTTTTTTTAAACAACAAAAACTACTACTAACTACTAGCAAAAAGAAAGTACAAAACATAAACCTCCAAGTTGTTGCATACTTTGTGGATGATTGAATTAAATATTCTTTTGTTAAACACGTTTTCTCACTCACTCTCTTACACATACACAAAGACATTTAAATACTAAAAAGCACAAAAACATTGAAGATTTTTTTGCTTTTTTTGTTGTAAATGTAATTAAAAAATTAAAGCATACCTTTAGGTAAAGGTATAGAGTTTAAAAACGAAATAAGTAAAGCATAACTAGAGGTGTTGTTTTTGTTATAACTATTATGATTATGGTAGGAAAAAATATATTTAAAGAAAATGTACTGCTCATTATAATAACAATAATATTGTTGAATAATTTCCTTTGATTTAAAAAATATATAATATAAAACTAAAGCATAACCACAGGAGCTATTTAAATATAGCAAATATTAAAGGAATAGGTTATAATATAAAGTATACTTGGGGGGTATTAAGAAATTATTGTAATAGTATAGAGTATAGATAGCCTTAAGGATATTATATGAGAAATCAATAATGTCATTAATTTAAACAAAATTATTATAAATTTAATAATATTAGAAATAATAATGTTTTAAAGCACTACAATTTCGGGTTGAAATTTTCAAAATTTATAAAATTTTTTACCAAGTTACCCTCCTAATCCAAGGCTAGTAATAATTTCAAATTTAATTTTTAATATTAACTCTACTGCAACGAATATAAATCTTTTGCTTTAAGTTTCATATTTCTATCTCGTTAGTTTTCCACTAAACTTACTCTCAATATGGTTAGAAAAATAAACAGCCTGCATTAAAAGCTTCTTAAATTTCGAAATTATTTTTCATGAAAAGCCCTTAACTTAAAAAATACGCATTAAAAGTCTATAAAGCAAACAGAAAAAAATCGAAAAAGAGTAAAAACCAAACACCACCCTGCATCTAGTTTATACATACATACATATACATATATAAACCACCGTAAATAATGTATGTCATAAGTTATATATTACAAAACACACACACAGACAAAAGCTAAAGAAAAACTGAAACATTTAAATGGCTGTGCAATTTTCTCACAGCTCAAAACAATGCATTTGTTGTCACAACTCACCCACACTAGGGCCCAATCCACTGCCACAATAAACACCCACAAAACCACCACTAAACTACTGTCAAAATGCACTGTCAATATACTTCAAGCCTCATATGCGATAAGATACATACGATGATGATGATGATGCACTGCAACATAAATACAATGGCCAACATTCTAGTAGCGATGCATAAAAATGAAAATGAACAAAAATTGTAAGTTAAAAAAAAAAACGAGAAATATAAAATAAGGATACGCTTGAAATAATGACATAATGACAAACTTGTAGTGCTAAAGGATAAAAACAAATGAAACGAAGTGGGTTTTTTGAGGTAGTGGTGGTTCCACCAAACTATTGGTTTCGAAATGAACAACAGTAGACAACAATGGTTGACATACAGACGGATGGTTGGTTGTTTTGGTTGGATGGACAGACAGACAAAGTTGTTTAAAATGTCATACATACATATATTTACATATTTAGCCCATATTTTTCCTACAACACCAATATTCTTATATAGATTTAAATATGTGTGGTTTAAATAGTTAAAGAAAGTAAATATAATACGGCGTTAAGCCACAAACCACATTAAATGTTGATCTCGAACAGAACTAGAACGGAACTAGAACAGAACTTTAACAAAACTAGATCTCGGACAGAACTATAGCAGAACTAGATCTCGAACAGATCTCGAACAGATCTAGAACAGAACTAGAACAGAACTAGAACAGAACTAGAACAGAACTAGAACAGAACTAGAACAGAACTAGAACAGAACTAGAACAGAACTAGAACTAGAAC
>NC_060953.1:56882254-56883748 GCF_022045245.1 Lucilia cuprina
AGAACTGAACTAGAACTGAACTAGAACTGAACTAGAACTGAACTAGAACTGAACTAGAACTGAACTAGAACTGAACTAGAACTAAACTAGAACTGAACTAGATCTAAAACTGAACTAGAACTGAAGTAGTACTAACCTAGAACTGAACTAGAACTAAACTAGAACTCAACTAAAACTGAACTAGAACTAAACAAGAACTGAATTAGAACTGAGCTGAAACTGAATCAGAACTGAACTAAAACTTAACTAAAACTGAACTTGAACTAAAACTACCAGGAGTAAACTTACTAGGACTAATTTATCAGAATTTTCTAAAGATGTTTCATAAACTTAAAATGATTTAAAGCTTATTTGCAAAGAACTTTTAAATGCCCAAAAACAATGGCTATTGAATTAATTTTCCTTTAAAAATATTCACTTCTACATAGGCTTAAAAATTTTCTGCCAATATTCTTAAATAATGGGTCTGTTTCTGTCTTTTGCTCGTTACATTCACAAGTAATTCAGGAATATATTTTTAAGTGCTCACTGATACACAACAATAATAATAAAAAATACAAGAGCAAAAGAAAACAATAAAGAGTAAAAGTAAAATAATTTATAAATAAGAGAGCAATGTAAACAAAACCCAAAAAAGGTGGAGAGGTAAAAAGAGTAAACTTTTATGTCAAAAAAAGAGCAACAATATAAATAAACTCATACATATAAAAATAACACTCATACGTTGTGTTGGCTAACGAGGGTGGGTTGTTAAGTTATTTTAGGCTACACAAAGAATAACAAATAATATTTTGTTTTTATTATCTTAAGGCAAATATTAAAATGTTAAACCTTCAAGCTATTTTAACACTCATTTAAACCGAAAAAATATCGATATTTGTTTAGTGTTTTCTTTTAATATGGAAAAATATGATGTAAACAAATCCTTGGTATTACGAGGTTCTGAGAAACCTGAGGCTATAAATTTTTATCCACAAAAACCTTCCTCCTGCCTAACGGAACACAGTTGGTAAAGTGCCATAAAAACAGAAATGTTTATGGAAATAACACATACACACATACTTTGTTATAGTTAAAACTACACTAAAAGGATCAACAAAAAAAAATATATAAAAAGGTGTTAAAAAATATATATTTTATAAATTGTGTGTATGTTGGTTTTTATTATTTTTTCGACGTTTTGTAAAAAGCACTTTCAATCCATTTTTTGGCGAAAATTTGTTTTTATGAAAACCAACAACAAACACATTGACGGTATATTGATTTTGTCATTCCGAGAGTTACACATGGGTATATTGTCACCCTAATTATATATGTATGTTTAGATTCCTAATAGATTAGTAAGGAGAACTACAATACAACAGGACAAGAGTAGCACTAGATCAAAACTAAAACAGAACTAGAACAGAACTAGAACAGAACTAGAACAGAACTAGAACAGAACTAGAACAGAACTAGAACAGAACTAGAACAGAACTAGAACAAAACTAGAAC
>NC_060953.1:56883848-56885978 GCF_022045245.1 Lucilia cuprina
TCTAGTTCAGTTCTAGTTCAGTTCTAGTTCAGTTCTAGTTCAGTTCTAGTTCAGTTCTAGTTCAGTTCTAGTTCAGTTCTAGTTCAGTTCTAGTTTAGTTCTAGTTTTTTTCTTTCGAATCGAGTTACAGAATAACCTCTTTGAATTAATTGAAATTACTTTTAGTTCTATATAAAATACTAAATTTTTTTAAGAAAACATGTAAACTAAATTCAATAATAATTTTTATTTATTTTTTTCTTTGCAGAATATTTTACTGTTGGGTAAGTAAATTAAATCAAAAATTTAATAATTCGTTATAAGATTTGGAACATTTTCTTAAAATTAAGAATTAAATTCTACCTTTAGTCTCTAACATCGAAAAATGTCGTCAGTCCGTATATCAGTGGAATATCACATTCCGATGATGTATGATTTCTTCTTTTCGTTGTATATATACTACAGTATTTTTCAATGTACATTTATTCACCATAATGAATAAATGTAATAATATTAGCATAGTATTTTTTCGCCTTAACTTATGCCATATTAAATGTAAAATGTTTAACTTGTTTGTGTTGATTTGAATACAAAGGATATGAATACATATATGTGTTTGTATTTATATTTCTCTTAACATTTTCATATTAAATCTGTAAACGTTTGTATAACACATTTAATAAAAAAAATCTTCTGGATTTATGCCGCAGGTCTAGAAATTATACATTTACATTCTGAATAAGTATTTATTTATGTATGAAAACTAACTAAGGAATGTGTCAAGTAAAATTTCAACTTTTGAATGTTTCTGATCCACTTAATTAGTCAACAGAGTATTCGTGAATATATTGTTTGGTTATTTCTGTTTTAAGCCTATAACCTACTGTTTAAAATTTGTGTACAATTTTTCTTTAACTCGCTCCTTCAGCTCAAAAGTCTTTATTTGTAAACTGTAGGCTGTAAATGTAAGAATTCTTCTTTACACATATTTATTAATATAGTTTTGGCGTATTTAAGATAAATATGTAGTTTGGGGTTTATTGATTTTAAGATTTTTGCAAACAAATAATATTCCTTTTGTAGATATTCCAATGTATGTATGATTTTGTGTAGATTCTTTTTAATTATCTAAAAAACATTTTTCAATGATTTAAAACGTATTAATAATTTGTATTCTGTATTTTGTATTGCCTATACAAAAGGCAATATAACTTGTAAAGCCTACAACAAGGCTTTAATATAAATGAATGAAATGTACTATGTATTGAATGTATTACAGAATTATTGATTTTATATGGCATACTTTTAGGAGATTTAAATTTTAATACATGTCTTCTGTTTTAGTTTTTCAAAAAGGCGTTTCATCATTATTCATAAATAAATTTTGTACTCTTTGTGAGAGCAGTCTAACTGTACTAACACTGACGCACTGACAAAACCTTTTATCTGTGCAAAAAGTTAATTCTATTTTGTTTGTATTTGTCATTCTTTTGACATTTAATACGAACAGAGAAAAAAATCTGTGATATAAATTACTCTCCTGTAAATTTTTAATTATTTTACAAACAATACATACATACATACATTCGTTATTGTTTTGTTACTGGGATTTCAGCAATTTTTTGTGTTAAACACATGAAAATCCCTTTGTTTTTTTTTTAAGTTATTTTTTTTAATTTCAAACAATTGCTTCAGTTTATCAAGCAAATTGCTGTTGGTTTGTTCTTTTTTTCACATGTTTGTTTTAGTATGAAATTTAAAAGAATACATGATGATGCTCACTTTTATAGGGGATTTGACTGCGCCATCAAAAAACATTTTCCAAAATGAAATAAATCATTTAAAAGTGTTGTTATTCCGTTATGTCGAATAATAAATACCCTTCAGTTGCCGCTTTTGTCAAAATTTCAGCCTTCGGATGACGGAAGGAAGACCGGCCATTTACTTTAATTTGTTTCAGCTTTGTATTCGTTATGCCCTAGTTCATCTTCTTCTAGTTTTGTTTTAGTTCCGTTCTAGTTCTGTTTTAGTTCTGTTTTAGTGCTGTTCTAGTTCTGTTCTAGTTCTGCTCTAGTTCTGTTCTAGTTCTGTTCTAGTTCTGTTCTAGTTCTGTTCTAGTTCTGTTCTAGTTCTGTTCTAGTTCTGTTCTAG
>NC_060953.1:56886078-56891370 GCF_022045245.1 Lucilia cuprina
AGAACTGAACTAGAACTGAATTAGAACTGAACTAGAACTGAACTAGAATTGAACTTGAACTTAACTAGAACTGAACTAGAACTGAACTAGAACTGAACTAGAACTGAATTAGAACTGAACTAGAACTGAACTAGAATTGAACTAGAACTGAACTAGAACTGAACCAAAACTGAGCTAGAACTGAACTAGAACTGAACTAGAACAGAACTAGAACAGAAGTAGAATTAAAAATGAACTTGAACTAACTTTAACTTCAAAATTGTGTTAAAGATAAATAAAAACCTTAATTAAGAATTGTTTTCATTTTCAATTATAAATTTAATATTAAGACAAATCAAATGAAAATAAACAAAAAAGTTCAATAACGAATTGAGAGGTCGGGTTAAAAATAGTCCGAAATAATGTCATGAATATTTTGTATTTATTTTTACTTATGAACTACTGTTTATTTTCATTTATTCGTAATAATATTTTTTTGCCAAAAATAGCAAAATGTTTTTGTTGTTGACATTTTTGTGGTTAAAAGTCATATAGACAATATAGTATTTTTTGTTTTCTGAAATACGTAATATTTAAAACAACAAAAATAAAATTAACATAATGGCTTCCATGTTTTAAAATAAAACAAAGAAAATCAAAATATTTTATTTTACACTGACAAAAAAAAAAAATAAAATTAATTCATAATTCATTTATTTTTTTTTTTAAGTCTAGAGCATCTTTTATAAGAAAAGTTTTTATAGAAAAAGTTGCTTCAATTTAAATATATATTTTTATTGAGAAAGTTGCTCTAGTCTTACAGGAAAGTTGCTTTAGTCTAGATGTAGTTTTTATAGGAAAAGTTGCTCTAGACAAGAATAAGTTTTTATAGGAAAAGTTACTATAATCTAGAGCAAGTTTTTATACGAAAAGTTGCTCTAATCTAGAGCAAGTTTTTATACGAAAAGTTGCTCTAATCTAGAGCAAGTTTTTATACGAAAAGTTGCTTTAATCTAGAGCAAGTTTTTATACGAAAAGTTGCTCTAATCTAGAGCAAGTTTTTATACGAAAAGTTGCTCTAATTTAGAGCAAGTTTTTATACGAAAAGTCGCTCTAATCTAGACCAAGTTTTTAAAGGAGAAGTAGTTCTAATCTAGGGCAAGTTTTTATACGAAAGGTTACTCCAATCTAGAGCAAGTTTTTAAAGGAAAAGCTGCTCTAATCTAGAGCAAGTTTTTATAGGAAAAGTTGCTCTAATCTAGAGCAAGTTTTTGTACGAAAAGTTGCTCTAATCTAGAGACAGTTTTTATAGGAAAAGTTGCTCTAATCTAGAGCAAGTTACTTTAGTTTAGATAAATTTTTTATTGAAGAAGTTGCTCTAATCTAGAGCAAGTTATTACCGAAAAGTTTCTAGTTAGTTTTTATATAGGAAAAGTTGCTTTAGTCTAAATGAAGTTGTTGTTGGTTTTGTCTAGGGCAAGTTTTTTTAAGAAATGTTGCTTTAATCTAGGTCACGCTTAAATTTAGATCAATTTTTTATTGAAGAAGTTGCTTTTGTCTAGAGCAAGTTCTTACACGAATGTTTTTATAGAAAAAAATTGCTCTAATCTAGAGCATGTTTTTGTAGAAAAATTTACTTTAGTCTGTTTTAAATTGTCATATACAAATTTAATGGTATATTTCCTTCAGTGTAAGCAGGCCACTTAGTTTCTTTTACTGCATATTGTCAACGTATGTGTCTAAGTACCTACTCCTTACCTCTCATATGTGTTTTAAGTGGAAACGCATAAAATTTTATTTAAAAAAATAGTACTTTTACTTTGATTTCATTACAGGGGGTATTATACTATAAAGCCCAAAGTAGGAACAATTTTACAAACGACAAGCAACAGAAAAATATATATAATTTTGTGTAACACATGTGGACAAGTGCGTAAGTACGGCTGTCTGTCGGTCTGTCTCACTGACTTGTCACTTAAATTATTAAAGATCTGGTTGTTGTTGCTGCTGGTAATATGTTTTAAGAATTTTGTCACCTATTGGATTTAATGTGTTTCTGTTTTTTATATACCCTCACTCTTTCTGGTTTGTTTTCAGATTTTTTATACATTTTCCTTTTTGGCAAGAATTAGTATTATAGGAAGAAATGTACATAAATTATTTATGTTATTACGGGTGTGTTATGTGTTGTATGTATTTTATATGTTTATTCTACTATAAGAGAGTTTTAAGAAACATGTCAAAATTGAAGATTAATGAGAAAAAGGAAACAATATTTTGTACGACTTCACAAAAAAAAGGTCGAAAAAAATGTTTTTACTTACTGAAATACAAAAAGAAAGGTATTAGAATGTAGAGTAGAGTAATATAATTTTTAAGACTTTTTCTAACCCAAAAGTCTTAGAAAATTAACTTGAAAATGTTTAAGCAAAAAAAAAATATAGGAAATAGGAAAAACGAATTTATTTTACTATGTAAAGTGAAGAAAAAGTACAGTGTGGGTGAAATGAAAAGCAACATATGGTTTTGTAGATACAACTCATTTAACATTTTAAAGTTTTTTAACCGAGAGAAAGATTTTGTAGAAAAGTTACTCTAGTCTAGAGCAAGTTTTTTATAGAAAAAAGTTACTCTAGTCTAGAGCAAGTTTTTTATAGAAAAAAGTTGCTCTAGTCTAGAGCAAGTTTTTTATAGAAAAAAGTTGCTCTAGTCTAGAGCAAGTTTTTTATAGAAAAAAGTTGCTCTAGTCTAGAGCAAGTTTTTATATAGAAAACAAATTGCTCTAGTCTAGAGCAAGTTTTTATAGAAAAAAAGTTGCTCCAGTCTAGAGCAAGTTTTTATAGAAAAAAAGTTGCTCCAGTCTAGAGCAAGTTTTTATAGAAAAAAAGTTGCTCTAGTCTAGAGCAATTTTTTATAAAAAAAAGTTGCTCTAGTCTAGAGCAAGTTTTTATAGAAAAAAGTTGCTCCAGTCTTATAGAAAAAAGTTGCTCTAGTCTAGAGCAAATTTTTAATGAAAAAAATTGTTCTAGTGTACAACAAGTTTTTATAGAAAACAGTTGCTCTAGTCTAGAGCAAGTTTTTTTAGAAAACAGTTGCTCTAGTCTAGAGCAAGTTTTTATAGAAAACAGTTGCTCTAGTCTAGAGCAAGTTTTTATAGAAAACAGTTGCTCTTGTCTAGAGCAAGTTTTTATGGAAAAATGTGCTCTAGTCTAGAGCAGGTTTTTATAGAAAAACGTTGCTCTGACTTCTAGTTCAGTTCTAGTTCAGTTCTAGTTCAGTTCTAGTTCAGTTCTAGTTCAGTTCTAGTTCAGTTCTAGTTCAGTTCTCGTTCAGTTCTAGTTCAGTTTTAGTTCAATTTCAGTTCAGTTTTCGTTCAGTTTTAATTCAGTTCTAGTTTGCTTCTAGTTCAGTTGTATTTCAGCTCTAGTTCATCTGTGGTCCTTTTAAATAAACCTTAATTACTTTATATTAAAAGCAGTCCTAGCTGGCAGGGCATTCCTTAATCGTCCTTGACCAACTGTATTATTTTTGGTTTTAATTTTACTTCTTCCTGTAATTGCTGTTAGTGCCAACAATAAACTGCTGTTTGCCAAAGAGATGTTAATGTTAGAAAAAAATATTAAAAAATAAGAAATAAATAAAAACACTAAACATAAAGAAAAGCTACAAAAAAGAACTATAAATAAAAAGGGAAAATTTTTATATATTTGAAACACTTTTAACTTGTAGATTTGTTTTCTTTCTATTTTAATTTGTTGTATATTCTTTTTGTTTTAGTTCTATTTTATATTTTTCTTTAAATGCTTTCAATGTATTTAATGCATTTTTAAAAGGATTTTAAGTAGAACAAATTGTGTAAGATTACAAAATTTCCTTTTTTGCTTTGTTTATATTTTTTTTGTATTTTGAAGGATATTAGTGAATCTCAAATAAACAAATGGATTGCAATTTGATGTTTAATAGTGAAATTATAAAATGTAGTGAGTATTATTTTTTGAAACGGTGTTTTGAAGTTTTGATATAAGATCAATTAAAGAAAGATGTTAAATTATAATTTTTCAAATTATTCCTAAATTGATGATACCAGTTCAACGATATTTTTCTCGGTGTACCACTCCAATTTTTTTAAATCTCTCCTCCTTTTTCAATTTCATATTTAACCTTTGAAATACTCACCAAGTGGGTTTCTCATTCTTCTACTACACCGTGTGCAATATAAATTGGAACAGTTTTTCTTAGAAAATATAATAAATAACCATTTTTACAGGAAAAGGCGAGATAGAAAAACACGAAAATTGCTATGATAAGCAATTTATGTATAAAATATTGTTGAGTTTTCTTTCAATAAACCAACAAACGAAAACCTTCATCAAAGTAAGATTAATAAAAAAGGGTTTTGGTACTTGTCTTGTACAACTCTTACTCTTCCTGTATCAGAAATATAATAATCCTTAATGGTTGTGTTTTACTTGTAGTTTTCTTTTCTGGTCTTTATTATTTTGTTTATTTTTATTATTTCTGCTCCCAAGTCATTCATAATGAAATTGAAAACTTTTTCTAGAATAAAGAGACAGAAGGACGGACGCACTAGGCTTAAATATGTTTGTTTTGTAAGAAAAAAATATAACTATAAAATAAAAATTTATTACTTTGTTCAGAAACTATTAAATTGTTTTTCTTATTATTTAAGAAAAATAAAAACTCCTCTTGTTTTAAAGCCACAAAATAAATAAATGTGACAGCAGTAGAGTGAGAGCGAGAGACCATATTAAAGTGATTGACACTTTACTTAATGTTTTAATCAAAACAAACCAAAGTATAACTGTAAAACAGCTGATGTTGTTTATGTAATTCTGACAGTTGTTTCTTTTGTTTGAATTATAGATTGGCAAGTAGTTTTTTTGTGAAAGAAAATAAAATGAAACTTTAAGATGTTTGTTATGCTTTAGATTAGAGCAACTTTTTTCTATAAAAACTTGCTCTAAACTAGAGCAACTTTTTTCCATAAAAACTTGCTCTAAACTAGAACAACTTTTTTCTATAAAAAATTGCTCTAAACTAGAACAACTTTTTTCTATAAAAAATTGCTCTAAACTAGAGCAACTTTTTTCTATAAAAACTTGCTCTAAACTAGAGCAACTTTTTTCTATAAAAAAACTTGCTCTAAACTAGAGCAACTTTTTTCTATAAAAAAACTTGCTCTAGACTAGAGCAACTTTTTTCTATAAAAAAAAACTTGCTCTAGACTAGAGCAACTTTTTTCTATAAAAAAACTTGCTCTAGACTAGAGCAACTTTTTTCTATAAAAAAACT
>NC_060953.1:56891470-56935192 GCF_022045245.1 Lucilia cuprina
TTCTTTACAAAAAATAAAAATTTTATAAAAGAAAAAATTGTAAAAATATACTCATGGTGTAGGGTATCATATGGTCGGCCATGCCCGACTATACTTTCCTACTTGTTTACATTTATAATTAGTAAACTTCGGTAATAATGGCGGTATTTGAACAATTATGTTAGTTTTGTGTAAAAAAGTATTGATTAAAACCTTGTAGCAAAATAAAAGAATACAGAAAAAGTATACCACGACATGCTCGATTTAAAGCATAACGTATGCACCTTCAAAAAAGTCTGAATGTCGGTAAATCTTAGATAAAATTCGGGATTTTTTTATATTGGACACTATAAGTTTTTTAAACTATGTCTTTAGTTTCATCCAAATTCTTTTTCTGTATGCTTAGTTTAATTCTTTTAAAGCATAAAAATTTACTCCATGTTCCCAAAAACACAAAAAAACAACAACGAAAAAAGAAGTGTCACTTAAACTGTCTATGTCAAGAAATATTTCATAAATTATAATTGGATTTTTCTTTTATAAAAGATTACTACGAAAAAATACTGTAATAACTGTGTAATATTTGCTACAAACAAAAACGTATACTTATGTATTAAACATAAAATATTATGTCGAAATAAAGTACTTAATATTAAGAAAATGAAGGAAGAAAAGAAAAAACAACTAAAATGTTAAGAAAAAGAAAAAGTAAAATAATTTAAATACATATGTACATACCTTTTTTATTTATTTATATACTTTATAAAACCGTTTTGAAAATTGTCAATAAAATACAGCTGGTGTTGTCGTGTTGCTTGCTGTTGCTGTTGCTGCTGCTGTTATTTTTTTGAAATTTTATAATTAAACTGGAAATAGATGGGAGAGCAGAAACGACAACATTTTAAATTACAAATAAATAAAATTTTTATGATAATTTAAACAAAATGTTTTAAAAATTTATATATTTAACACTTTACTGAAACTTTTTCCATTTACAGGTGTGTGTGTGTGTGTGTGTTTAACAAGTGTTGCAATAGATTTTAAAATATAGTACAAATGGAATAAAAAGAAAAATCTATTAAATAAATTTAGCACCTTTTTTTCCACTCATCAACAACAACAATAACAACAACAGCAAAAGAGTAAACATAATAATAACAAAATAAATAAACAATTTATTAACAATATATATAAAATACAATAAAAATTCAAATTTTCAAATCAAAATTTGTTTAACACTTAATAAATGATGACGAGAAATGATAATGAAATGTTGCCTGTTGGTTGGTGGTTGCTGGTGAGGAGGTTCTAATGTCTAACGAGTGTGAATTTACGTGATAAAGATAAAAAACTTATAAAAAAGAGAAAATTTATGTCCAAGAGGGGGGTTGTATACAAAAAAAGGGACATATCACACACGCATTAACAATAATTTTAATGACATTTATATATAAAAAAAATAGGGAAATTTTATATAAACACGCATATTTAGGACTATTTGACGACTAAACAGAGGAAGTGTTAAGGCTAAAACGAATTTTTGATACCCTTCACACTAGTGCGTTTAAAAGAAATTTTATTTTATTAAATTTCAATTTATTAAATTTTTTTTCAATTTTACTACTATTTTAGCAATAACAGAACAAAAAACAAGTAAGATTTTATAGTCGGACGAGGCCGACCATATAATACCCTACACCTGTTAAAAAAATAACATGTGATTTAGTTTTTATAATAATGAACCTTGCCTCCCTCATAAATACTCATGTCATTTTGTACGGGATAGGGTCTAATGAGGCCCTATAACTAAAGAGTTCAAGAGGGTCATCAAGGATAGTATAGAACTTGGTTTTGCAGCTTTTTGGCGAGATACAAGTATATTAAACATAATCATGAACTTAAAAGGCCTATTTGGCGGGTTCAGTTGAATGGGGGATAGGTGAAATAATGGACCGGTGTTAATCACTTTCAATAGGCTTCGTCTGCGGTATCATGTGCCAAATTGCATTGAATTATCTGAAAAATTGCAACCTGTTGTTTGATTACAACCCTATTCGGGGGTTCAATTGTATGGGAACTAGGTGAATTTATAGACCGAAGTTAACTATTTTCAATAGGCTTCGCCCCTGGGACAATATTTCGACCTGTAGTTTGATTACAAGGTTTACATGAACGTATAGACGGACGGACATAGCTAAATCGACTCAGAAAATGATAATGGAAGATTTAGAATCCGAAGATATCAGATGTCTTCGAAAAATTGATTTCAAGAGACAGACAGACAGACATAAGTTTTGTCAATACATTCTAAAAATATCTTTTTAGATATCTGACAGAATTATGAAAGATTTAGAGGATAAAACCATCTGGGGTCTTTCAACAGGCAGACAATAAATGTCGGAAACTTTTAAACGCTGATAAACGATAGAATGTATTAGTCAAACGGAACATATTTTTGAAGAAATTTTTAGAGGTTGTCTGTGATTTTTTACTTACAACTAAGTTATTTTTGAACAGATATTGGTGATTTAAAAATAGGAAACTTCTCAAAAGCATGTCTGAAAGAAATAATAAAAATCTGGATTTCAAAGATATATGGGATTTTCAAAAATTTATTTCAACAGACGGACTTGCTTTTTGTAAAAGATTGTCTTAGATTTTTATTCACAACTCAGTTGCTTATGAACAAATTTTGCTAATTTTAAATAGGAAACTTTTAGAAGGCATCTATAGCAAAATAGTGGAAGATTTTGATCCCGGAGATATCTGGTATCATCAGCATTTTGGTTTAGCAGACAGACAATATATGTCGGAAACTTTAAAACGCTGATTCCAGATAGAATATCTTGGTTAAGCGGAACATTAGAGCAGCAGGAATCCGTTGCAGCCAAATGGCTCTAACAGTATATGGGTACCAGGCAGCTCTGAAATTGTCGGCAACAAAAGGGCGAATGTTTTAACTAAAGCTGAATTTACACTATGGGTAAGACAATTCCATAAAGCCTCTTCCTATGACGTGAACCTTATTAAAGCAAGACGAGAAATCTCCTTAAAATAAGCAAATCTGAATTTAGTGGGATGATACGTATTCCGGTTGGACACACAGAATTACAACCTCATCCACCTATACAAAATTGGATTAGTGTGGATTCAGACGAATGTAGAGCATGTCGAGAGGAGAGTGAAACTCTAGAGCACTGTCTTTGCTACTGTCAGGCATTCGTCGAAATATGATTGAAGTATCTCGGAAGTAATGTTATTCCGAAAATAACATTCCTGACTAACACTGATTGAAATATTTTTAGGAATAATGTTTAGGAAACTGAGTTTCGGAACATTACAGAAAGACAGACGTACCGAAAGACTAACAGACATGACTTAATCGACAACGCTATATATAAGGATCCAGAATATAAGTTTGTATATACCATTATAAGGTTTGAAATTTATATTGCATAAATTAAAAACGGAATGATAAATTTACATATACGCTTCCTCTCACAAAGATGAAGGGTAAAAAATTTCTTAAACTTCCAAAACAAAATCAAAACATTTGTTTTACAAGAAATAACCTAAGCATACAAGTTTTATTTTAAACATAAATTTTAAAAGAATCAAAAACAAATATATAAAATATTATTAAAAACATATATTTTAACAATAAATTATAAAATTTTATTTCACCCTTTACAAATCCCTTGTTTTTCCATAAACAAGTTTATCTTAAAATAAATGCAATAAAAAATTAATTTCTATTCTTAAATGTTTTTTTCTTCTACTGAAAATTATAAAAACTGTTAAAAATAATACCCCTCTTCATAAATAGGACATAAAGTATAGAGTGTGTGTGTATATGTTTTAGATTTTATTTCTTTGAATATAAAAACTAAATCATGTCGCTGTAAAGGATTTTTTTTGTTTTATAAATGATTAAAAATCACGCACATATTACTGCTGTCGTTTGTTGCTGACTGTTATAAGTGTAACAACATGAAATTGCCAATTAAAAATGTTAATAAAATATAATTTTATTATGATCGCAGTTATTCGTTTTGTATATTTAAATTATTTTGAAGTATTTAAAAAGAGCAAAATTAAAATAAATTTGGTTTAAATTACAAATAGCAGAATAAAGTTTCATTAATTAGGGTAAATATCGCTTAAAAATCTTCTGAAATTAAAAAGTCTTCGTGTTGGCATAAGTATTTAGGGATATACGCAGAGAGAAAAGGAAATATTCCAAATTGACACCAAAGTGTTAATATTCTTTCAATAATGTCCGTTGTCATACAAAGTAACCTTTTAATGTCTACCGCATACCAGTTGCATTACTTAGAAGGAGTCTATTAATGACTGTCAAAATACGACAACGTTGTCAATAATGAGCTTACCAGGTTTGTTAGCATGTATAAAAGTTAGATTTTGACAACGAATTGTTGCAATGTTGACAACGTTACGTTGTCTGACAATATTGTGACAACGGATTGTTGTCGTACGTAAGTGTATATATACTTTCACAGCTGATGTTGTTGAAAAACTATAAACACTTTGGTGTCAATAGTTTTTTAATAGACTCCTTCTCAGTAATGCAACTGGTATGTGGTAGATATTAGGAGGTTACTTTGTATAAGTCATAGACTTACTTGTACAAGTCATTACCATGATTGTGTTCTTTATTTATACTCTCTAAGGGGCCTAATGTATAATAGGTAATCAACTGATATCTGGCATATAATAACGCTTTAGCATGTACATAAATACGGAAAATCAGTAAAGACCAATAGGTTTGCTCATATATCACTACCCAGGAAAAAATTAAAACGAAGTAGTTCCAAAAGAATGACATTTATTACGACTTCTGTGGAAGTGATGTTTATTGGCTTCCAAAGTAGCGAAAAGAATCCAATTTTGTTTAAAATTTAAGGTATATTTTATTGCACTTCCTGAGAATGACTTCAGGTGTAGTGAATAACGATCGTTTTTAGAATGACGAAGATCATGTAAAAACCGATACAGAATGTCTTCTGCACTTGATTTCTGTGAATAGTACTATTTTGAACAGAATCATTTTCGAACCCAATGAAGTCTAGACCAACCGACTGTCCTGTTAGTTAGATCGATCGGAGAATGCGAAGAAATACACCTAGACCCCTATAGGGCCTCTTGTGCGCTCCTTATCCTGTGCCTCAGAGGGAATCGAACCAACCAACCACCTCTAATCTAGCAGACTAGAACTGTAACAACTAATCTACCGGAGGCCACCGACTGTCCAATTTAATGGCTATTTTAACATATGCTTGTCACATGAGGTAATTCGCCACCCCATAGATTACGAAGAGACGAACAAAAAGCTTAAGTTTGTTTGTCCGCTCTTTCGTTTACAATGGGATCACTAAAATGACGATTACTTTCATCGTCTTTTACAAAGAGTACATCCGTTATGAAAGACGATTTAAAACAAACCAGGTGGTTAGATGTTAGTGGAAATTATTGTCATTTTCGGATGCATTGACTGTTTGTCGAACTGTTGGGTCTGTTTGTCGAACGATGTCTCCTTCAAACGAATTACTTTCTTGAGAAGCACCTCTTTTATGGCACCTCTTTTATGAATAAAAAAACAAAAAGAAAATAATTTATCCTGGAAACTATTACAATTAGAATCTAAAAATTGTTGGGAAATAATTTGGCGGACTACCAATGTGGAAATCTGTCATATGATTTAAATACAAAAATTTATTTATCTGGGTGACAAATAGCATTAGATTCTTCAATTTTTTCACGAAGAACTTTAATTTTTTTCTTATCATTTTGGAAAAAAGGGGGGCTTTCATCTGGTACTTGGGGTACTTTGAATTAAATAAAAAAATTCATACATCTGACAAGTTTTTAAAGCTAAAATCTTTAATAAGAAGACATTTAATATTTATATGGATATTTAGATAATTAGTCGACACAAAAAAATGCGGCGAATGTATTAGCTTTAAAGGAAAGGGAGCTAGCTCGAGGTATTTAACCTGACTACCTAACTAGGGGTAAGAGAATCTTTCTATGCCACTATCAAACATTGGTCAAAATTAGATTCAAGTATTTTTAAAGTAGACATGCCCACGTTAATTGGATCTTTGCTCCGGTACGACCCGAGTCATACTCGGCCAAAGATTGTCAGCACAGTCACAGCTATATCAACCTAGGAAAGAACTATAGACCACAGTCGAACTGTTACTACTTACAACAACATCTTGAAAGTGATGTTATTCCGGAAACAACATTCCTCACTAACACTGATGGGAAAATTCTATATCCAGGAAACTAAGTTTCTGAACATTGAAAAATGATTCAGTAAAGAAGTTTTTTTTAAAAAGGAGTCCGATAGCGGCCTAGGCAATTACCAACTGTAGGCTTAAAAGTTAAGTTAAAATTTAAGAAATCGGTTGTCGGTGGGGGTGGTATACGTTTAAATGAGGTCACTGTTAAGAGAAAACTTTAGTTATTTTAGGGAAAAATATAAATTTTCATAGTTTTAAATAAATTATTTATATTTAAAAAAGTTAAACAAATTTTGTTTTAGATTTGATTAAATATTTAAATAACTTTAATAAAAACAGAAGTAAAGAAAAAAGAAGTTACAAACTAAGAGAAGATTTCGAAAATTGTGTATCCAAATTTAAATGAAATTATAAAAACAGCATGAATATCCTTCAAAGGAACTTCATCACACACTAAAGCACTATTACGCATTCCAGGGGGAGAATGTCACACACACACACACAATGAAGAGACACATTCAAATTGGCACGCAATGCTAGTAGTAGTTGTTATTTTTTTCATTTTTTTTTTTTTTTTTGATTTTTATTTTAATAAAAAAAAATCCACTTTTTTTCTAGATATTGTTATGAAAAGTAATGATTACGAAATACAGATACTTTGAGAAACTCATTAATCATTTGCTGAGTATTTTGTTAATAATTCTTAATTTATCATTATTTTTTTTTTCTTTTTTCTTTAAAATTTTAATTTAATTTTTTATAACTTCTCTTTAACTTGTTTATTATTTTTATTATTATAATTGTTTCAAAATAATTTTCTTTTTAAAACATTTCAGGTTTTAAATATTTCAAAACACCCGAATTTTTATGTTAAAGAGAAAAGCACGTTTTTTTTATTCTTTTTTTGTCAATAAAAATTTAAAAAAAAAAACTAAAATAGTTTCTTTACCAATTTCACAATTGTAAACAGCACCAATTGCTCACTTTATTTTGAAAAAAAAAATTATTTTATTTTAAACTTGTCCGAAACAATTTTCCCGTCTTTTTTATTCTCGTTACTTTTATTATTTATGTTTTACAACAATAAACTACTATTATTCTCAAATATTTTTTACTTTGAAAGATAAAAAAATTTTAGTAGATATTTTTTTTTCACAAATAATTATTTTTTGGTTAAAAATTTTCAACGTTTTTAACGCACAACTAGAAACAGAGACAAATATGTGTTGCAATCTCAACGACAGTAGAACGACTCAATTTTATTTTAACAACGAGGGTTTTTAGCTGCTGCTACTGCTGCTTGTGACTACTGCTGCTGCTGCTACTAAATTCTGCTACTTAGCTGCACTAGTTCGTAAGTTGGCCCCCCACATGAAAAACTAAAAAGACAACAAACACATCACAAACACGTATGTTTTACAAAAAAAATATATATAAAAAAAAAAAAAACCGTATGTATTCTAACAACAAAATATGGCTGGGAGAGAGCGAGAGTTGAGGAAAATCTTTAAAGAGATTTTTCCTTTTAGTTCATTCTAGTTTAAAATAATTCTCTAGAGAGAGAAAACACATTTTTATGACAACATGTAACTTACTCTCTATTACATGACAAAATAGCAGCAAACACAAAATTAAGAAAAAACGTGGAAAATTGTTTAGTACTTGAGGTTATTGTGTTGTTGTAGTACATTTTTACATAATTTTTTTAGTTTTTTTTTAGAATAGAAAAAACTCAAAAAAAAAAACACATGGATTTATTTTGTGACATTTTACCGTCAGTCAGACTGAATCTCTGTATAAGAGTAGCGACAGCGAGAGAGAGAGAGTGAAAATTTGACGAGTTGTTGGTTTTTGACAGGAAATAGTGTAGAATTATTTTGTCATATGTAAATCGTATGGGTGGGTAAATTGTAAAGAAAAAGTCTAGACTATAACTAGTGCAAACTATGAAATAAACTATAAACAATTTTATTGACTATATGATATTCTGGACTATAGCCTAACCTATAGTCCAGGTTATATACTCACCCTTAGTCCAGACTACAGACTAAACTTTATACTAGACTATAAAGTCTATAGACGAGACAATAACTACAGTATAGACTAGACTAAATACTAGACTATAGACTAGACAAGATTATAGACTAGACTATAGACTAGACTATAGACTAGACTATAGACTAGACTATAGACTAGATTATAGACTATTCTATAGACTAGAATATAGACTATAGACTAGAATATAGACTATAGACTAGACTATAGACTAGAATATAGACTATAGACTAGACTATAGACTAGAATATAGACTATAGACTAGAATATAGACTAAAGACTAGACTATAGACTAGACTATAGACTAGACTATAGACTAGACTATAGACTAGACTATAGACTAGACTATAGACTAGACTATAGACTAGACTATAGACTAGACTATAGACTAGACTATAGACTAGATTATAGACTAGACAATTGACCCTAATATAGACTATTGACTAATATAGACTCTTGAATAAATACAGACTCGACTATAGTCCAGACTATATACTAGATTATAGTAAGGCTAATAATACGTTTATTACAGAATAAAAACATATCCATTCACAAAAAAATGTCCCCAAACCTCTAAGCAAACCACTGAAGAAAGAAATCCACCCTGTTAAAAATGAATTTATCTTGAGTTATCGAATACCGCTACCGAAACATCCATATAAAAGTGATATATTGTTTATTTGTGTTGTTGTTGTTTTTTGATAACTTAATGTCTATGTAATACATTTTAATTGTAATTACACAGTTTATAAGAGTTTAATGATAAAAAAACGAAACAAACAACAAAAAATAAAGTTATCAACCCAGAACAGTAGTTAGTGGAAGTATGCATGTGTGTAGTAAGTACCTAACTACGGGAGATAATCAACAAAAAAAGCAAAAACAGCAAAATAGTTCCAATGAGAATAAATGTCTGTCTATCGGTCGTCGGTGTCTATCAGCCAGTAGGTTTATTTGCTGTTTTTTTTTTTTTGCCTGTTTTCCAACAAGAGTTTGTGTGCAACCTTTTGGTAAAATTGTGCAATGAGCCATAACGAATTAATTGGTTTTTGAGTAGAAAAAAATGAAATAATATAAACAAAAACGAACTAAACTATTTTTATTCAATATCATACAACACGACAAACACAAAGACAAAATCTATAGTATTTTTATATTTTTTTAATTTTTAATGTTTGTTGGTCTGGAACAAGACAGACAAACAGTCAGACTGAAGGAAGGACAGACTAATGTAATCAACACAACGCACTTATATTATAAATATATTATACATTTTGTTGAACATGTTAGTTGTTGTTGTTTATTGTTGGTATATATTATTGTTAGTGTGACAGCTATTCATCCAAGTCAATTCACAGTTGCTGCTACTGCTGCTGGTATGTCACAAACCTCAAACATTAATCTGTCTGTGTATGGCTGAGTGTTCATTCATTCCTCACCTTCTCCTGTTGCTACCATTTGCTTCTTTCTATTGTTGAGGATTGTATAAATTTTGGTAAATATCTACTACGATTTTTATAAATGATTTATTTTTTATATTAAATCAATCAACCAATATTTTATATCTCTCCGATATTTATACATAACAGGGTGTGCAGAGTATTTGTGGAAAACAGAATGGAAATTCTAAGTCTCTCGAGTATAATTTTACTAAGACATGATCCATTTAAGTAATTCAAAAACTTCTTCCTTGTAAACACTATTAGAGTACATGATGCAATAATGTTTACAGGTCTGCATTTACATGTGATCGTTACTTTAGGATGTACCGCCGATGAAATATGAGTGATCACAAATTTTTATTATTTTCTCATTTAGATGATTTTTAGTGTGAAATATGAGTTATCACAGATTTTCATTATTTTCTCATTTAGAGCGTTATTTAAGGATCTACAGCCGATTTTAGATATTTCATATAAAAATCGATTTTTGTGGAAAATATGAATGATCACAGATTTTTACTATTTTCCAATTTAGAGCGTTATTTAAGGATCTACAGCCGATTTCAGATATTTCATATAAAAACTGATTTTTGGTGGAAAGTATGAATAAAAATATGAAATAGATATTTCATATAAAAATCGATTTTTGACGGAAAATAGGAGTGATCACAGATTTTCACTATTTTCTCGATTGGAGTGTTATTTAAGGATCTACAGCCAATTTAAGATATTTCATATAAAAATCGATTTTTGGTGGGAAATATGAGTGATCACAGATTTTCACTATTTTCTCGATTGGAGCGTTATTTAAGGATCTACAGCAAATTTTAGATATTTCATAAAAAAATGGATTTTTGGTGAAAAATATGAGTGATCACAGATTTTTATTGTTTTCTCTATTGGAGCGTTATTTAAGGATCTACAGCCGATTTTAAATATTTCATATAAAAATCGATTTTTGGTGGGAAATATGAGCGATCACAGATTTTCACTATTTTCTCAGTTAGAGCGTTTTTTAAGGGTCTACAACCGATTTAAGATATTTCAGATATTTTGATGACAATATGTCACTGTTTCTTCACTTTACAGCTAAATTTTGGAATTACTAGATCTGTCAAAATGAATTCTCAAAACTTGAAAAAACCATTTTAATTAAAACTGGTAAATACCAAAAAACGTTTAAATTATTCATACGGTTGCCACCTTTCTACTCGTTACGCTTAAATTGTTACTGCGGCTGCTGCTATTAGTGATGAGTAGGTGTGTTTGTGTGTGTGTTAGTAAAAGTTTTGAGTAAAAGAAAACTACACACAAAAAAAAACAAAAACCCCAGAACCAAAAAAATCATCAAGTTGATGAAGTATTAATTTTTAGTTGTTGTTTTTTTCCCCAGTAGTTATTGGTTCATTTTTCATTTTCCATAAAACACTTTTTGTGTTGTACTTTTTCAGAAAGTTTCAGAGTGCGGATGAGTGCTGTGTTTTAATCCGAAAAACGACAACAACAACAACAACCGACTTTATTACTTATACCAAAGTATAATGCTGTATATTACGGATATCCGAAAAAAAATCTACTTTTTAACATAAGCTGTGGTAATGATGATGATGATGAGGAGGAGGAGAAGGTGCAGAATAAGGTAAAGGGGTGGTTAATAAATAATTGAATGGATGGTTGACTTGACTTGATTTAACTGGATGAAGAGGTGATGTACATATAGAGCAGAATTAAACTACTAAAGATGAGCACAAACAAAGACGTTGTTGAGGAGCTCATCATCATGAATAGAGTGAGTGAAGAGAACACATACAGCAACAACAACACAAATAGAAATACAAAAAAAAAAACTGAATAAATAAAATAAAGAGCAATGAGTGTATAAAGTTCTTTACCTATTTAACATTAACGTTTGATTTTCTGTTAATTGGCATATAATCCGCTTATAAGTTTGAACAACAAATTAGGGCATGTTATATATTGGATCAAAAAAGTAGATAGAGATGGAAGTAATATAACAGTTGGTGATGGTGTTTGGTATTTCTGGTTGGTAATGGCTGTGCCACTAAGTAGTCTGTCGCTTTTAACAAATACTCAAATTATAGTATGGTTTTTATCAAAAAAAAAATGTTATGCATGATAGAAGTTATACAAAAACGCATCGATATACAAATATGTATGTGGAACATGTTATGTGTATGAATGAGTATGTTAAAGATAAAATAAATAATCACACATTTTTTTTATAGTTTAGTGTGGAAAAAAAGTCATAGGATAGGTTGATAAATTGAAAGCCATTGGACAATTAAAGCATAAACACTTAAATAGCACAGTTTCTGAATGGATGGGTATAATTTATGGTTTACCCTACCCACTATAGTGGTGTAGGATAAATTTAGTTGGCAATGACTAAACGATGTTTTTAATAAGCGAGAGCTTAAGTTCAAGGAGCATTAGAGCCGTTAAGGAATGACTTTGTCAGGCAGGCACTAACTCTTTTCTATATTCTCCATACAAATAGTGCATAAATTACAAACAAACTCTTAATGATCATTTATCCTTGATGATCATTGATCGTCGAACTCTAATACCTAATTAATGAGAATGAACAAAAGACAAGGAAAGAAGAATGCATACATCCGAGTCTTCTTAACCGTTCTTAATGTAACTCGTTTTGAAAATCGATTTATTGTAAATTAAATTCGTTAGACATTGATCTTTTAAAATGTTTCCTTTACAGTCGCAATACATTAACACCCCCATCGCCAATAGAATTGAAAATTTTCTTCCCTTAAAATTTTCATTTCTCTCGAAGCGAAAATTGCTATCGTGAACTTGTTGTAAAAAAATTCATTCACAATATAGTTAATTTTGTATGGAACAGCTGTTTAATGTTTACAAAATTTTATCAACAAATTTCACAGGAAAATTTTTCACGACAAAAATGTTTGTGAACGAAAAATGTGAAATGATGGCAATAGGTGTGAATAATTCGCTGATACATATGGAGCAGCGAATTATTCACACCTGCTTACAGGCTTTCGCCTATAAGCAGTAAAAAAGAAGGATTTACTGATACTGTGAAAGAAGCCTTAGTTAATTAAAGAAAACCATCATAAGTATCTAAGAATAATGCTTTAGTTGCAGGAAAGGCGATTAAGAACTGAATCCACTCCCAGAACCTTGGATGAATTGAAAGCAGGTCTAACCAGAGCACCACATATTCTGATACTATGTGTGGCCAGTTGCCCACAGGACATTGTCTTGGCTTGTCAGATGGTTGAGGTTCCTTCGAGATCCACGTAGTGGCTGTGGTTTTAACCCAAATCGCGGGAAGAGGGTACTGGGTCAAAAAAGTGATACACGGTGAAACATACGGTATAAATTACAGAGCATGGTTGTGGTTTAATAAAATGTTGTATTTAAGCTGATAATGCCAAGATTTTGTATACAAGGTGGGGTTTTCTTGTGTTTTCTGATCTCTACTCTCTCTCTCTGATTCTATATAGAGTATGGAGTAATTGATATATTTGACGAATGGAGTGATGGTGTAACGATGTGTGATGATCTAGCAAGAAGGGACAGATGGACGTGTTGCAAGGTAGTCACTGCTCTTTCTTTAATTTATTTGCCATTTTCCTACAGGGTTGAGGTCGTTGGAGTTTACTCTAAAACATTCTAATCTTATCACAGTGGGTCTTTGTGACCACTTAAATAAAGTCTTGTCAATTTATATGATCCCTGTTTCGGAATACCAGTAACGTCACTCTAAGTGCTGTTGACGCAACAACAGAGCCATCTAGTAGTGTGGCTGAGCGACATCATTGTTAGATTGAGCTTGCTCATGACACCAGACTTTCCCCAACGAGACTACTCTGGCAAAAGATTAAATAGCTCGAGAACTTGAGGAAAGTTCGTGTACATGTGCAAAAATTGCATCCTGCGTGTAAGATACACAAAGGGTCAGTGGTGAGTTATTCATTATACTCACCTAGTGGTTATAAAAGTATCACTGTGAGATAGGGCTACGCGCCAGGTACTCACGTAAAGCACTTTGACTTCATGTAGAACTGCAGGAACTCTTTCCAACAACAAGTTATTTTAAGAAATGGTGATGTTGATTTGCCTCTAGGGCCGCCTGATTTGACTGCTTTGGACTTGCAAACAAACCAGCAACTCAAACAATATATTCGTCAATAAATTAATGAAATAACGCGTGAATGAGAATGTAATGAAAAATGTGCTCAAAAGGGCTTTTTTTGAGGCTGACAAAGGCTGACATTTATATGATATTGCATTCCATAAATAATTGCATAAATTAAACAAAAAAAGTATTCATTCTCATTCACTTAACATAAAATTATAAATAAACTTAGTAATATTCCTTTCCGGCGGGTGCAAGGTGTTCACTTTCAATGAAATGTTAACCAAACTTTTCTGAGTAAAATTCAATTATTTTTCATACAGGAAGGACATTTAGGGAGCCTAAAAACATTTTAGTGATAAACTTCCAAACTGTGAAAAAACTACAAAAAATATTTAATGCTTAACAAACTTTTATGAATTTTCTATAAATTTAAGAATTTTTCACAGCAACACTTCTACAAAAAGACTCAATAGAAAATGTATATTTTTTTCCAAATAATAAATTTTTAAGGGAGAATCAGCAAATAAAAGCAAAAATATTATAAAAACAAGTATGAAAGTATAGTCAGGCGTGACTGACCATATGATACCCTACACATGTTATGAATATTAAATGTGATTTATTCTTTATATTAATTCATTGTTCCGATACATTTAAGCAATTTATGGATGAAAATCTAATTTTCTGAAAGAGGCTTTATATGGGGGTTAGGGGCAAAAATGGACCAAGTCCATATATTTAAATAATATTTATTTGTGCTGATGAATTCAAGGTCATCAAGGCTTGTATAAAACTTGTTTGTGCCGCTTTTTATCGATATACAGGTATATTTAACATAATTATGAGCTCAGAAGCCCTTTTCGGAGGTTTCCGTTGTATGGGGTCTAGGTGAAATAATGGAGGTTTTTTTATTTATTTTCAATAGGCTTCGACCTTGAGTCAAAATTTTATTCAATTATCTTGAAAATTGCGACCTGCACCTTGCGCACAAGGTTTACATGGACAGCTAGCAGGCCAGACGGACGGACGGACGTAGCTCAGAAAACGATTCTAAGCAGATTGGTATACTTTAAGGTGGGTATAGGACGAAGATTTTTGTATGTTACAAACATCAGCACAAACCCAATATACCCTCCCCACTAGAGTGGTGTAGGTTATAATTATTTCATTTAAAAATACAAACACTATGCAAATATCGAAAATAATATACTCCAACTAAAACACTAATAATATAAGTTTTGCTCTTGTATAAATGTAAATTAAAATTCATTAACAATATGAATGAGTATATAAATAAAATATGTATAAAAATGTAAATAAAATGAAAAAAAAACAAAAATAATATAACAAACCAACAAAAAATAAAGAAAATTAACAACAAAATTGAAATTATAACCAAATATAATAATACAATACAAAAGAAAATAAAATAAAAATATTACACACAAATAATATTCTACAAGCAACGTAATGATGATCATTCACAATGGTTATGATGATGATGGCGATGATGACGATGACTACTACCATGATGATAATTAAATGGTAGTCACTGATGCGTATACTTAACATTAAATTCATCAACAACAAAACTGTTTTATATATATTTGTGTATAAATGTGTAAAGAGAGTGTAGAAGAAACGTAAAACAAATAGAAACAGCAGCACACTCTCCCATACACAAACACACACACACAAAGTAACTCAAAATATACAAACATATTTTGTATATTAACAACTCTCTGGGTAACCCTAAAGTACACAATTAATTTTTTTTTCTTCTTCGTTATTTCGTTTTTTGTTTTGTTATTATTGTTGTTAATGATGATTTTAATGATTATAACGATGAGGTAGAAGTAAAAAAGTTGATGAAACATCATGCAAATCACCCACTCTTATATACAAACTAATAGTGATGATAGATGAGTATAAAGTATAATTTTGTAACAGTTATTCTGTGAGCTCAAGTTTTGTTTAAAAAGTTCAAAAGAAAAAAAATTGTAATTAAAATTTGGTACTAAATTATTTTTGCCAAATAATAAAGTACTTTTTTTATTTTTTACGTTTTTTATCAAAATGTTTTTCTTAATTGCTATAAAATTTATATTTTACTAGCTATATAGACTGTTACCTTTAAATCATTATAAACATTTAGTTAAATTGTACCATTTACCCACCCTACTGCCCCCGGGATGAATTCTTTATGAGTCATGGTTTATTGCAATCCGGGGGTAAATAGGTGCTACCAATACCTGTGGTCTTCCGCGACATAAAAAGAGGTCGAACCAGAGCACCACATAATCTGGTACTACGGGTGGTCAGACTGTCGAGAGATTTAACGTGAGCACCTGCCGTGTCGACCTTATCTCACGGTGGTCTTTTTCATCCACAGGGTAGACTTGAGAACGGTCTACCATCGCCCCTTTGTCTTCAATGAAGACTCAGGTGGCAATTTTTGCACATTGGCTATGACCGGTACCATGCGCAAGTACTTTGCTGGAGTACTCGAGCTATCTAATCTCTTGCCAAAGTAGTCACGTTGTAAGACACCCACACTACTATGGCTCTGTTGATTCGGCAACAGCACCTAGAGACGTAACCGGTGGACCGAAGCACGATCCATCAATAAACCGTAGACATCGTTCTTACTCACAGTGACACGCTGTGGTAAGTCTGATATGAACAGAGCATACTCTTAACATATCTGGACAAGGAAGGAAAATTAATTGGTATCACTTGTATATGATACCTTTCATCCATCATCATTCAACCCAGCACACATCTCATTTATCCGACACATTCATAGAGAAAAACATACGACACACTCATTTAGGTATACGGGTGGATGAGTCCCGCATACCTCTACATTCACTCCGTATCATATACAATTGACTCCAACCCATTTCCAACGCTTAGACCCACAGTCACTCCTCTGTGGGGTATCTGTTAATTTTCGGCAACAGCACCGAACTTATCCCGAAATATTGACCATTATCATGCATCAGTCTTTTAACCGCCACTTACTCTTCCCGCGAATTTGGGTTTAAACCACAGCCACTACGTGGATCCCGAAGGAACCTCAACCAACTGACCAGCCAGGAAATAGTCCTGCGGGCAACTGGCCACCCTTAGTACCAGATTATGCGGTGCTCTGGTCTGACCTCTGGCAATCTATGCAAGGACTAAGCCAAACAGTAGACTGTAACCAATTTTTCAATCCCGGTCAGATTGGAGGTATTGGCCACCTCTATATACCCCGGGATTGCAATAACACCAAGGCGGAGGTCTCGCCAAGGTAACATGCCCCCGGGGGGAACTACGGGTGGTCAGTTGCCCGCAGGACTATGTCATGGCTGGTCAGTTTGTTGAGCTTTCTTCGGGATCCACGTAGTGGCTTTGGGTTAAACCCAAATCGCTGGAAGAGGGTGCTTGGTTAAAGGACTCATACACGTTGAATATGACTTTCACGATACATTTATCGTTCCTAGATGCTGGAGCGGTACGAATTACAGATCATGACTTTGGATTAATAAAATGTTGGATTTAAGCTAATAATGAAAATAGTAGGTATACAAGGTGGAGTTTTCTGATGTTTCCTGATGTCTACTTGTATTCTACAGAGAAAATGGAGGAGTAACTGATGGATTTGAAGGATATACGATTTGTTACAATCTTGCGAAATTTATAGAATCTTGTTCTATTAATTTCCCAGATAAGCGAAAGTATTTAAGTCATATGGGATGTGCCAAACCCCCGACTTAAAAGTCCACCCATTATTCTCTTAATGTTCACATGAAAGTCAAAGTTCTTCTTTAGAAGTTTGAAATCAATTTCGAATATCTTAGTTCGAAATGAAGTGTTTTTCAGTGAAAGGGTTCTACATCGATCAAAAACTAATGGTAGACCAATAGTAGTTGAAAAAGGTGTGAGACTAAACTTCACAAATCCCTTTTTTCAAAAAGTTGTTAACGGGTCTTACAGCCTGCGTCCTATTATGATGGTATATTTCGGCTTCACACAAGTTTGCAAACGAATTCATTATATGTCTATAACTCCCCAACCTGTTTTCGAGATCTCATTATGACTTGGCAGCTTTCTGTTCCCAAACAAATATAAAACATTTCATGGTTATTCCACCTTTCATGTTGAATCGTCAGTATGAACTTTACGTATGATTTCATTCGCTTCAGGTTTGATTGTCATCATTGCCATCTTAATAACAATACATGGATTCACTTATACAAATATGTTAACTTCCTGAACAACCCTTATCACGGAGTGATTGCAATTCAGTACCTATTAAGCCTGCCGATACTTTAAACTTGTTGTGTCAAATGTATCCCCCATCTTTTTTGAAATGAATTGACCTTGGTTCGAATCAGTGAACCGTATCATGTAAAGTTTCGAACTTATGAGCTCACTTCGAAGTGAGAAAAGAATATGTTGGTGAAATGAGTGATACACGGTGAAATCTATATTTTCGCATAACTTCAGTGCCGTTGCTGAAAAAGTGGTACAAGAATTGGAAATGGGTTGGTTTTAAATGATGCAGGGCTGTTTCATTGATTCATCGGACCTCCTCACATCACAGTTCGTTGTCTATGAGTGTCTTTGTCTTATTCGATGGATTCATATTTCGATCTAAAGATTAATATTACAAGTGGAATCCAACGGGATTTGGGCATTATGAAATGAGGACACAAAGTGCTTTGACTTATGTAAATGTATTACAGAAAAAGCATTCTACAGTTAAAAAAAATAGTGGAACGCGACAAAGTCTGGACTATATCACAAACTAGCGTGCGGTAAAGATGCCTAGTGATTATCTGGCTCGATTTAAGCTCATAAAAGATATGATGCTTTTGTTCTCAATAAATACGGAGCTATACCTTGGTACAATAGATATTCCGCGTGATGAGTTTGCAGAGTGGCTTTACGAATAATTTCTAGCGTATCGGGTCGTGTAATGAATCCATTCGATACAAAAATTAATTCTCTTAATTCCATCCAAGCAACATTATAGACGTGTCCCTAGTCTTCTATTTACAAGCAATTTCCCGCAAAGTAAAAAGGTTATTAATTAAATCTTACTTATGCTATGTACACACGGTTGTTAGATCTTACAACTTTGGCAGTAAAATGTGCTGAAAATGTTTTATAATACTGTCAACTTACTTTGTCTTGCAACATTTTAGGTAATGATTTTTCTCACAACGTTGCAAAAGAAAATTTGTAAGTTCAGACAAGCATTAAACATTTTTTGAACATTTTACTGACAACATTGTAAGATCTGACACCCGTATATCACGGCTTTTACCGAATTTGAATAAAAAAATCTATTTTGACCTAATTTCAAAACTAATATTCGGTCGAACTCCACAGTTGACGGTTTTAAAATGTAGAAAGTTTTTGTTTTTCCATAAAAAAAGTCAAAATTTCTAACATATTACACACTAAAAACAACCCAATTTCATTATAATTTTTGTTGTTTTGTCAAAACACAACATATTAACAACTAATGAATGAGAAAATAGTGGAGCCACACCACATAACATCACAAAAATAAAGAACCCCCACAGAAACTTTTTAGCATTCCTTGCAAAAATTATTCCCAAAGCAAAAATATGGATAGAATGAAAAAAACAAAAAGTACTAACAACTAAATAAAAAACAGAAAATATAAAACACAACAAAAACAATTTAAAAAAAATTTGTATGAAACAGATTGTTTTCAAATTAGTACGACCAAGGAACGAAAGAAAAAACTTATCAAAAAAATGGAACAAAAATAAAATTAGACCATTGGGAATTTTAAATAGAACGAACAAAGGATAAAAATGTATGTAGTAAGGAATAAATATGTTTTTTTATGTATGAGAATGTACAGAGATTTTTGTATTTGTTGAACCGTTACAAGGATTTAGTAAAAATCTATTACAACAACAACTAGAGTAGCAATACATTCATAAAGTTGTTTAATAAACCAGAGAGCGTCATCATCCTCATCATAAGCATGTGGTAGTAGGGAAGGAAGGAAAGGAAAGAATTAAAGCTAGAGAACAAAAGAGCGAAGAAAAAATGTAACGAGTAAAATTAGGTTAAATGGATGTTCATTTTGTATTTTGCTTCGATTTTAAAACAAAAGATTATTCGACGGGGTAGAGAAAAGAGTGTTGTTGTATACGTTGTACGAATCTTATGCATAGTTTATAGTCTAGTCTATAGTCTAGTCTATAGTCTAGTCTATAGTCTAGTCTATAGTCTAGTCTATAGTCTAGTCTATAGTCTAGTCTATAGTCTAGTCTATAGTCTAGTCTATAGTCTAGTCTATAGTCTAGTCTATAGTCTAGTCTATAGTCTAGTCTATAGTCTAGTCTATAGTCTAGTCTATAGTCTAGTCTATAGTCTAGTCTATAGTCTAGTCTATAGTCTCGTCTATAGTCTAGTTTATAGTCTCGTCTATAGTCTATTCTATAGTCTAGTCTATAGTATAGTCTTTTCTATTCTACTCCTCAGTCTAATCTATAGTCTACTCTATATGTATAGTCTAGTCGTTAACCCAGACATTAGCCTTTATTCTCTGCAATTGTCGGGAATATTTCTAGTCTTACCTTTTAGTCAGTTAATTTTCTTAACTAGGGTCTTATCGACTAACTCCGCTTTTTTTATTATTAATAGGGAATAAATATCGTATGAAATCAACAATAATGCAAAAAAGGGGAAAAGGAGGTGAAAATATCTTTTATTATTGTTTTTGTTTGTTGTGAAAAACAAAAAACAACTATAAATTAAATACAAAAAAAATACTGCCTGTGATTTTTGTTGTGATATTCTTTTTTTATTCTGTGTGTAGGAGTAGTCAGTCGACAGTCGTCCGTTGTCATTTAAATCTCTAGAGATGTTGCGCAATTTAAATGAGATTCTATGAATATGGAAATGATGATAATGTTGTTGTTGTTGATATGCCAACCATGTGCTCTTGTTCGAAGCAGCAAGCATCTCTTCATATCTTTATCGCCCTTAGAAAGTAACCATGATAATGAAGTTTTTGCTGCTGCCGTTGCGACTGATAAACTTGATGATTAACAAATTTTTAGGAGGCCTCGGAAAAATGTATGTATATTTTGTTATTGTTTTCATGGAAGGATTAATAGTATTGCTTTTTTTTGATACCGTCTCTCCTCTAGGCCATTACACTGCTACTCTTACAGTTGATATGATTTGTTAGAAACAATAACTACTGCTGATAGCAGGGATTAACTATTGCTGGTTACTGGGGAGTATAAACTATAACAGTAATAAAATGTATTCATTTATATGCAAATTTATAAGAGAATTTCTACATAATAATAGAGTAACAAAAGCAAGCGAGAATGAGAATTTGTAAATAGAGAGGGAGAGAGACACATTTGTCATGGTATAGACGAAAATTTTGAATATTAAGTTGTAAAGTGGTTACAAATGGGATTTGCATATGTAAATGAAAGAAATAGGAGAGTTACTACTGGTGTTTGGAATTGTGAAAAATTAATTAAATTTAAAAATAAACATTTTAATCACATCTAGCTTTTGAGGAACGAATTGATATTCTAACAAATGGGAATATTAGGAATATGTAATCTTTCAACAAATTTTAGCTAATCCTGGATGGATCTTTCGATAATTAACAATTTCTTTTGGCAGCCAGACTAAGACACTATAATAATCTTTCTTTTTTTGACGGATCGGCAAAGCTTCGGATAATTTTTTAAACTACACTACGACACTAACAATCATAGAAGGAAAAATTGCTATCGTGAACTAGCTGTAAACAATTCATTCACAATAGTTTATTGTATATGCAACAGCTGTTTATTGTTTACACAATTTCATCAGATTTCATAACCGCGGTTTTTGAACGTTGGAAGTATTTCTGAATTGGGCCTCGTTTTGGACGATATTAGTCACCTTATTAATGGTATTGTTATCACACTCCTTCCAGGACTTTAAACTGAAGATATCATTAGACTCCTCGGACTACTTTCCTAGTTTGGCTATGGACTATTTGCGGTTCACTTAACGGCTATTTTGCAGGAACGCAATATTGGTAAAACAACTGACTCATGCAAATTCACAGTGCTATTGACGGATCTCTAATAGGTTTGACTGTGGAACTAAATTTGGAAATAAGGTGATAATAAAATAATAGGATAAAGTATAAAAACGGGGTTTGAAAACAGAGATACAAGCCGAGACGGTTCAAATCGGCGGCGGCTAGCCGCCGGTTATATTTTACAAGATGCGGCTCATAAGCTAAGCCGGCTTAAACGTAGCCGCCGATAAAGATTGAAATCGCATATGTATTTCAGAAAATAATTTCACCAATTTGAACTTTATTTTTAATTCTCAAGGCATATTGAAAAGAGTCGCCACACAACATTGTGCTAATATTAAAATAGTGAAAACTACTGTCGAGAGTTTTTAACGTGAGCACCTGCCGTGTCGGCCTTATCTCACGGTGGTCTTTTTCATCCACCTGTGTCTTCAATGAAGACACAGGTGGCAATTTTTGCACATTGGCTATGACCGGTACCATGCGCAAGTACTTTGCTGGAGTACTCGAGCTATCTAATCTCTTGCCAAAGTAGTCACGTTGTAAGACAACCACACTACTATGACTCTGTTGATTCGGCAAGAGCACCTAGAGACGTAACCGGTGGACCGAAGCACGATCCATCAATAAGCCGTAGACATCGTTCTTACTCACAGTGACACGCTGTGGTAAGTCTGATATGAACAGATGAACACATCTGCACAAGGAAGGAAAATTAATTGGTATCACTTGCATATCACTTGCATTTTGCATCGGCTTGTATCTCCGCACACCCAAATTATTGTTAAAAATCCCCTTCTTCCTTCAAGTTTTGGTTGTGAATTGCATCAGATGTGATCTGAAGATTACAAGACAACAAAGAGCGATGTTTAGAGAAAATATAATTAATAAAATTACTTAAGCAAAGTGCTTGTACATGAACCGTCAACAGTGATTTCCGAAAATGCCCCTTTGCGTATACCTTGCAAGTCACAAAGAAGTCGTAAACTCTCGAACTTCTGCTCTTCTTGATACTAGTCTGGGAGTCTAGTCTGGAAAGTATTCTTAATGTGATATTAATATGAACAGAGTATTTATTATTCCCTTATTCCTGTTTAAAACTCTTTCAAACTTAATCAAACTCAATTTTAATAGTTCGCAGGATCATAAGTGAAGAAATTTCTCCAGTAAGATCCTTACAAGCCATATTAGCAAAAGACTAATGTGATTTTAATCTAACTAGAGTATTTGCGGATAACCTTGACTCCTTAATACCTGCCAAAAAAAACTTGATTAATTGTTAAGAATTTACTTCAATCTACAAGCAATTTTACAAACTGCTTAATGCTACTGCTACGCCTCATTTATTTTGCATCATAATCACATTCTCGTTTTGCAAATTTCATATATTTATTTAGTTAATATTTTATTCTTTTGTATAACACATTGAATCTACTTCAACAACAGCAAAAAAACAAAAGCTATTGCTCAATTCGCTTGCATTACAAGCAACAAACATGTATTATAAATTTATAAGATTTACTTTTCTTTTCTTTACTATACTATCACGATTTTCTATTTTGTTCATTTTGCTTCTCCATTTAAAACCAACGCCAACATTATTATCATCATCATATTAACGATAACGTCATCATCATTATCACCAAGAAAACATCTCTTTTTCAGAGCAAATGAACGTTATATGAAGGCTGACTTGAGGCTGACTGGCTGTTTGACTGTTTAACTAATACTATAGGCTAAATGTAACAGAATTACAGACGAGTCAAACCAATAGTCTGACTAAATGACTGTATGTTATTCTCGTATTTATATACAACACATACTCTCTGCCACTGTCAGTGTCAAACTTAAGCCAAAGGCAAAGCAATATAAAAGCAAAAACAACGATAAAACATCCAAAAGCAACCGAAAAAATTTATATATATACATATATAACGTCAAAAATACTTGTAAACACATATAAAATTTAGTGTGAACGTAGTAGGAAAGAAAAACAAATGAAAAAACGTGATACATTACGTTGATAACTGGTGTGGAATACGTACGTGAATCTAAATAAATCCACCCCACTTAGCACCCACCCAACCAAGTAAGCAACGCCATCATCAGCGGCTCCAAACATTCAACCATCCTGCTTCTCCTCCTCCTAATCGACCATCACTTTCTCAGCAGCTGCTTGCAATTTAACGTCAACATACAAACAACAATAGTAGCAGCAGTTGTTGTTTTTAGTTTTACAAAAATAAAACAGCAGCGCTTAGTTTATATTTACGCGGCACGTGAGCTTTGTATTTCGATATTGTAATCACACACACTCACTTAAATTAGGGTTATTATTACAACAATTACATTTTATAGAAAAAAAATGCGAAAAAAACAAATGTTTAATGAAATAAAAACAAAAAGCGTAAACGAAAACATTTAAAAAATTTTAATGTAATTTAAGATTTTTTGATTAAATTAATGGAGAATTAAGTTTTTCTATAGAGAGGAATAGATAGTAATAGTTGAGCAAAAGTTAAATTGGTGTAAATTCTTTCACGAAAATCTTGTAATTGAGCACTCTTTTATTTTTGTCTTATTCTTTAAAGGATTATCAATAAAGAAACTAATGTGGAATATTAAAGGAGATATATTCAAGATATCTGTTACCGAAAGATCCGTATTTACAGGTTTTAAAATGTTCAGAAATGTTTCTATAGAGAGGAATAGATAGTAATAGTTGAGAAAAAGTTAAATTGGTGTAAATTCTTTATCGAAAATCATGTGCTTGAGTGCTCTCTCTTGTTTTTGTCCTATTCTTTTAAGGATTATCAATAAAGAAACTAATGTGGAATATTAAAGGAGATATATTCAAGATATCTCTTACCGAAAGATCCGTATTTGCTGGTTATAAAATACTCCTCAGATTCAAAACACCAAGATCTGATCGGAGAATCATATAAACTGATACTATAAAAGTCGATAAGACATAGGATACGTCCTATAGTGGTTATAGGCTAAATACCATTTGGAGTAGGGTCCCTCAAAACGGGACTGAATGTGGCACTCAATGTTGGAATTAAGTTGACAACAAAAGAATGGAACAAAAAAGAGAACAAGGGCTATGCGAAGCTCACCTCAACCGTGTAACCGTACAACAGGGTCCATCAAAAGAATGAGATTTAGAATTAATTAGAGCTATGCGAAGCTCAACCCAAACACATATCCAAAATTAATATCTCAAATAATTTCTCTAATAATATGATTTCTCTATGAACTTTTTGGATAATAAACCTAAATAATGGATTTAATGGATTTAATCATATTCATTAGTTGTCTTTCAACGTGGTGTCTTCAGGTTTTACTCTGATCATATCAAGCTTATCACAGCGTGTCGCCTGTAAAGGGCACATCACACGATCACACTTTACGTACGTAAAGTCAAATGAAATTCCATCCGTATGACAAAAAAGAGAATAAATGTCATATGATTTATTTTTTTATGTTTACATGATTGGTATTAATCAATAACAAATTAAGATGAAAACAGCTGTTTCACTTTTTTTGTATGTGTTTACATAAAAATACATCCCTGATCTAATACAACTTGCTTGTTTTTTTAATCATTTCAAAAAAAATAGTGTCATTCTAGGAATGCTTCAGAAATTTGACTGATGTTTGCTGGACATATGGCAACAGTACTGCAATGGTCAAAGATCAAGTATCAAAGCGTTTGTACATTTACGGGCGTCACCTCGAGTTCTTTGATAATCAATAAGGTGAAGGACTGGGTTGTCTCTAGTGGTTGAAAAAGTACTATGTAGAACAATCGGGTAGATTTACAATCCTGATATAATGATTCCCATTGATCTTTTGACAATATTGGCACTCTCTAAATATTTGGTAAGATCAAATTTTTATCAGATCAATAACTGGTTAAAGTCATTATAATCTTTGTCTTTATTTATGGCTAGTGCTAATATTCGATTGTGCTCAGAATCTTTAAATTGACTCTCAAATTCAAGAAAACTTTCAACGATCCGCAGCTTTAACTTCTTCTTCTTTCACCAAAACATTGTTCAGCTCGATCACTTCTAGGTTCCTTTCTGACTTTTCTTTATAAAAGAATCCACGACCAAGACGACCAAGACCAAGAAAACGTCAGTGTAGACTAAGGTTAAACAGACTTTAAAGACAAAGACATTATAACACAAATTGATACCAATGAGTTTATAATTTTTCAATAACATCCGTTGTTAAGGTATATAAGGACAGTTGTCAAATCGACAACAAAAATATAAAAAATACACAACGTTATCATATCAAAAAAAATAATATTGTGTTGCCAAAGTGACAACGCTATGGTGTGAAACAGAACATTGCGTTATCGAAATAACAATTCTTTGTCGATATCACAACGATGCATTGCCGAAATTATATTTAGTGTAATTTAAATGACAACAATGCGTTGTTACAATGACGATGCGTTCTTAAAATTACAACCGTGGTTGTCAAAATGATAACTTTTTGTTATTTAAATTTTCTACAAATCCGTTGCGTAAATGTTAACAAAAGTGGTAAGTTTACTTTCGACAACGGATTGTTTCACTTTCGTTACTTTTGTACCGGGTTTTTTCTCTGTGTAGATAACTCTCTCGAAGTCAACATGATGCTGGGTCTATGAAGTAGATGATTCTCTTCATATATATATATATCGTGTGAATGATATCTTTTCAAAAACATGCCCAACAAATATTTGAAGTTTTTTTAAACACTTTCTTAAACACTCAAACAGCTTTCAAATTTCCATGCAACTTTGTTAAATCCTTTTACTTTCTAGTTTATATTATAATCTTATACCATTTATTCTTATTCTTCTTAAACTGTTTAAGAACTTTTCCATTTTACTCTCACAAAATCGATTTTCTGTTTAAAAGCCAAAATCTGTTAAAACTTTAATCCAGAAAATACTCCTGTCAATAGGTGTCAAAGGTTGTTCGTAACAGACAACATAGAACTATGAAAAAAAAACTACATGAATTCAAAGAATTGTAAGTGTATATGTATGTTAACGAAAGAACAAACCAACAAAAAAAGTAAACCAACAGAGAACGAGCGAGACATGTTGGTTATTGTTGTTGTCGTTGCTTATTGTAACAAGCTAAACCAGTAAACTAGCAACCTAGTGATACAATAACGGAGCAGCAGCAAGCAGCAATGAAAAGCAGGTTGATGAGGAGATTTGGCATGTATTTAGTTAAGGCAATGCCTTATCAAGATTTACACAACACAAATAAACAAACAAACAAACAAACAACAAAACACATACATATACACATATACTTATACTACATTCACTTATTTTTCCTATTTTATAGTGCTGCAGAAGAAACAGCATGGTATCGCATTGTTGTCGTCGTTGTTGGTTTTAACCATCATCATCATCAGCAGCAGCAATGTTGTTATAGTTGTTTTTATCATCGTCATCACTGCTGCTTTTTGTGGGGTTTTATGTTGTTGTTGGTTGAACAAATTTGCATTTGAGATTATAAAAGTTAAAAGCAAAACGCCAAGAACAAAAATAAAACAAATGAAAAATTTTTAAACAACAACAACTACTACTACAACAACTGAGTGCGTTTGTTCTTTGTGCACATGCTCGCATTGAAAAAATTATCAGTGTTGGCACCATGAACCTTAACATTTTGAAGAGGGAGTTAAATGAAAAGATAATGAAATATCCGGGATTTAAAAATGTTTTTAACCAGGTTGACATTTCGAGCTATACTGTTTCCATTAATTACAGGTTGATTTAATTCGTTTCAATTTCAATTGTTGAAGAGACGCCCTTTAAACTAATTATTTTCAAATTTACTCGATATTTGCTTATGTTTTGGAAATTTCTAATATCGAACTTTTCGGGACGAATCATCAAGATACCACCTATCCAATTGTATAGCCTTAACAAGCTTTTTTAACAAGGTTTGTTTTAACCATTACCCCAAGTGTTGCCGGTTCGAGACTTGAGTAAATTGTTCCTACATCGCATTCAATGTCCAATAACCCTACTTTTTTGGTCCAAATAGTAAAGAGAATTACTGAGAGTTAAAAATATAAGCAACAAAATCCAGCTTTAAGAATTTGGAGAGATCACAGTGGTAGCTTTTTATATAATCGTCTTAACAATTCGTTTAAAGTTATTTGAAAGATCTTACGACTTTAGTACTCCTAACCAAGCTGATTTCTGATCAAATCAAATATTTTGTACTTGTAGTTGTTGAAAGTCTCGAGGCTTTGTAAAAAACCATCAGTTCCTGAAGTTCTTCTAGAGTAAATAAGATGATATAGACATAGCATAGACGTCGATTATGAGGATATTTAAGGCAACCTTGACTTAATATATAAGACGATAAATGAATCTCTTCAGACATATTGTGTAGAAATTCTGTAAGGATATCTTTGGATATTTAAAAGAGGAAAATCTAGCATTTCTTTTACTCTTTGATAAATCCGAATGTACATCAAGGGTTTGGGTTTGAAATATATAGTAGCTTAAAACTTTAGGTTAACATATCTTGAGGGAGAAGGAGGAAATAATAGACTTTAAACCTTTATTTCAAAGTCAAGTGATAGTACTTTCGAAAAATTTACAAATAACACGGTCTAAGAGCTGTTATAAACTCTCAGATGTGGCCATAAAACGGCGTTTTTAAACCTTTTACGAAAAAGAATAAAAAAATTATTGGTCGAAGGAGACAATCAGTTCTAACTCTTTACAAAAAGTCTTGCCTTAAAACCCACACAGCTTTAATATTAAGCCTTTATGGAACCTCATAACTTTCCCTGCTATACTTTATTAACTTCCCTTTGGCAACTCTCTAAAAAACTCCAACAAAAATCTCATCTCATATTCTAAATCCCTTGTAAATACTATAAACTTCTTTCTCTTCTAACTCCCACCACCACTCTTCCATTTTTTGGCCTAAAAACTTTGTATCATTTTAACATTTTATACTTTAAAACACCCAAATCACTGTAAGTAGCACAAACATAAATACAAATGTATCATATACAAGACCCCAACCTCCAAATCTTCGTTCCTCACACCACCCTTAATATTCTGCATTTAATACAAACACACACACACAAACACACACACACAAACACACACACATACACAACACACAAAACACATGGTGCCTGGTTTTTTTCTGAAAATTATACCATAATTTATTGTTTATATTGCAATATCGTTTTAACAAAATCATTTTAACCTAAAGGAATGATGATGATGACGATGATATTTGCTATTGTTTTTACTCGAAATCTACCCGGCATTAAAATAGCAAAAACAAAATCTCTAGCCCCCAAACAACCCCCTAAGTACTCCCCCCTTTTAGATACACTACATGTGTGTGTATTTTATAATTTGAGAAAACAAGAAAACATTGTTATATGTGGGAAGAGAATTTTTGTTGGTTACATTTTACATAGAATTTTATGAGAACAGCCAAATAGAGTATAGAAACTGAACTGTTTGCCATACGAACTGTAGTCTGTCGAACGACGAGTTATATACTCGTAATTTACAATTTATTAAGAATTTTTGATTGTAGGTAGGATTAGAGAACACCATTTCCCGTTAAACCATGTGATAAAATAATATAGAAAATGTCAAATTTAGGTTTTTGAAAAATATGCTAGAAATATATCTAATAGACTTATATGCTATTCTCTAAACTAAACTATACTAGCATCTAGACTACACTATACTAGACTATTTACCGACTATAAAATATAGACTATACTGTAGACTAGACTATTTACTACACTATAGACTGGACTATAGACTAGACTATAGACTAAACTATAGACTAGACTATAGACTAAACTATAGACTAGACTATAGACTATAATATAGACTAGAATATAGACTAGACTATAGACTAGACTATAGACTAGAATATAGACTAGACTATAGACTAGAATATAGACTAGAATATAGACTAAACTATAGACTAGACTATAGACTACACTTTATACTACACTATAGACTACACTATAGACTACAAAATAGACTACACTATAGACTACGCTATAGACTACACTATAGACTACACTATAGACTTCACTATAGATTAGACTATAGACTAGACTATAGACTAGACTATAGACTAGACTATAGACTAGACTATAGACTAGACTATAGACTAGACTATAGACTAGACTATAGACTAGACTATAGACTAGACTATAGACTAGACTATAGATTAGACTATAGACTAGACTATAGACTAGACTAGACTATAGACTAGACTATAGTCTAGTCTATAGTCTACACTATAGACCACACTATAGACTAGACTATAGACTAGACTACACTATAGACTACACTATAGACTAGACTATAGACTCGACTACACTATAGACTAGACTACTGCATTTTCCCCCAATTCCCACAAAACGTCAGATTTTACGAGAAAATCAAAGTCAAATTGGCAATACTGCTGGTGGTATACACAAGTATGTATGTTTTTGGATGTTTATAGAATATTATGTGTAGTTGCAGGTTTTGTGCGAATATGAGTTTTCCTTGTGTGTTTGTAATGTTCAGTATATGTATTTGATATTTTACCATCCGTGCCATTAATGTTTAATATTGGTTAATTTTTCTTTCCTCCTTCCTTAATGATATTTAACACTATTTCCATTTTTTCGTTTAAATTATAGATTTTCATAGAAAATCGAAATTAACAAAAATAACACAATTTCACCAGACAATCGAATTTTCTTAAAAAAATTTTGATTTTCTTGAAAATTTAAATTTCACTAGAAAATACAAAAAATTATCTAGAATTATTTTCTCGTAAAATTTTTTTTTAACTCTAGAAATGGTGTAAATTTTTCTTCTATTCTGGCAAACACATCAATGTTGGGTCTATTTGCTAAATGAAATTTTAATGCATTTCAAAACTAGTACAAAAATAATTCTTTAGAATTCTTTTGTTTTTATTTTCAACAAATGTTTGCATTTAATTGCTATGATAACAAATAATTTTGTGGCGAAAATTTTAACATGAAACAGAGAAATACTTTGTTTAGTTTAGAAACAATTAAAGGTAAAATTTTAATTAAAAAATTTAATAGCAATTGCAAGAAAAGAAATGCAATATTAGGGAGAGAATAATTTAGCGAATAAAATGATCTAAATACACCAATTAAGCAAATAACAATTTTTAATAAAAATCGGAATTGAAAAATTATTTCTAAAAAAAGAAAATTTTAATGAAATGAAATAAATTATTCGAATTAAATATTTATTCGAATAAATTTTTTAAAATTAGCATTTAAATTAAATTTTTCATAAGAAAAGATTCTCAAAATACAAACAAGTAAGAAATTATAGTCGGGCGAGGCTGACCATATAATACCCTACACCTGTTACAAAAATGTGATTTAATTTTTATAATAAAGCATTTAGGTTGAATTGTACCCTGATTCAGATATACTTAAGCCATTAAGTATCGGCTCAGAAAACTATTCTGAGCCCATCAGCACAAACCCAACAATATACTCTCCCCACAAAAGTGGTATAAGGAACAATAAAATATAATCAATATTTCAATCGAATAAAATTTTCTAAATACCTAAGTATGTAAAACCGTATTAAAATCTACTTTAAGATTAAACAAATCGTTTGTCAACACTTTCCAGGGTTGGCAAAATTGCTACAATTGTACTTTTTTTTGGTACATTTCGATCTTCAAAAGTACAATGGTGGTACACCAATGACCCATTTTATACAATTTTAAAATATAAAATTATTTTAAAAAAAATTTCAGTTTTAACACAAAGTTTAAAGACTTTGGTAAAATTTTTACTTCGGAAGAGGATATTGTAAAGAATCCTTGAAGAGATTACAATTAGACAACATTTAACAAAAAGAGTACTTTTTAGTTTTACTTTTTTCCGATCGTTTTCTATTCTTTGGATTAGTATAAGGACTATTTTATACCAGAAAATAATATGTAGACTATTTTTTTGTCTAGATTATAGACTACTCTATCTTTAAGTTCACAGAGAGACTAATCCATAGTTTTTAAGTACTTTTAACGTTTAAAGTATTTCTGAATTACTACTAGTACTAGTCTATGATCTTGTTATAGACTAGTCCCCCATCTATTTTATAAAAAAGCTTATAGTCTTATCAATGGACTAGTACATTGACTAATGTACAGCAAATTTTGATTACATAACTGTGTGAAACAGTCGGCTTGAAATGCTTTTGTTCTACATTAATATAAATTTGCAATAATATAGGTTTGCTACAATATGACGCAAAAAAGTACACTTTTAAATGGGGTTTTATAAAATTTGAAAATTCCATTTACCATCCCTGACACTTGCATGTTTTTGTCAGCCTAACACTTAATAACCCCTCAATCACTCCCACACTAAACAAGGGATGACTGTTTGTATTACCAACATTTAATTTTAATAAGATGATCACTTGAAATATAAAAGAGAGCATTTTAATAAAAAATATATATGACAATAAAAGACAAGAGCATATCAAATTACAAACAAATAAATGTAAACACATTCTCTCTTAGATATGTAGGTATAGGTATACAAATATACAGCTATATAGCTACATACATACATGTAAACATTACCTACTTACTTAACTGCATGAGGGAGCCAAGTCATTCATTTACTTTTTTGTTGTATTTTACAATTGTAAAATGCTTCTCATATAAATTTAGAAAAAAAAACACACCAATTATGAAAAGTTCACATACTTCAACACACACACTAATAAACTAACAACAACAGCATTTACAATAACAAATTGACCATGAGAAAAGTCACATGTGTTGCCACCAGCAAAGGTAAATAGATTTATAATAGAAAAAAAGACAAAAAAAAATATGGAGTAAAGACAAATAAAGAAAAAAGGGAAAAACTAAAACAAACTACGAAGTAAAACAACAACTGTATAAGAAAAACGTTTATAAAATAAAACCAACAAGCAAGCAGGAAAAAAAATTAATTAAAAATATTTAAGAAAAAATTACTTTGAAAGTTTGTTTAAAAAAAACAATTTACAACAATCTCTTGCAATCACAACAATGTTCTTGTTGTTGCTGCTGGACGAAAATTAAAAGTTTAAAAGAACAAGTTTTATTATTATTATTTTTTTTCTTCTTCTTTATAAACGTGTACAAAATTTTTGCTGCTGCAAGTGTTAAAATTGTCCATTAGATGCTTGAAAGAAACACTGCAGCAGTTTAAATGTTGTCTTTTAAAGAAAACTGAGCAAAAGAGAGAGAGGATGGAGGGGTGGGTGTTGTTTGGCACAGCACCAAACGACCCGGCCAGTAAATCTTAAAAATGTTAAAGAAATAATACAAAAAAAACATAAACAGAGTTTGTTGTTAGTGTTAGATTACAAAGTGTGTGTTTATGTGTGAGCTCCTTTTGTTACTCTTGCTTAAAAAGAAGAAATAATAAAAAATGGGCAGTTTTTTTTATTAGTATAATAGAAGAACAACAACAAAATGACAAGAAAAACAAGAACAAGTGCTTGTTGTATGGAGAACAAGTAAAAAATATATATAAAAGAGATTTGTTTTTGTAGTCATTTATTTTGCTACTTTTTTACTAGCTTTTGTAAATTGTTGTTTCTTTGAGACGGAGAGTTAGTATTGAAAAAGGAGAATTGAGGAACATAAACAATGTTGACTACAATGTTGTTGTTAGATGAGGGCAGGCCGATTTTGAAAGGGTGATAAATTTCTTTCAATAATAAATTTTTGTTAATTTTCTTCTATCATCTTGATTTTTAATAGAGTATCCCGTGGTATCCTTTATACCAGGAAAATCTCTCAAACAATGACTACTAATGTACTGATTTTTACAACTACAGAGTGAGTTTGGTATAGAATTCTGCAGATACAATGTACAAGCATCTCATTCAAACACTCAAGCTATCTGATTTCTGAACACTGCTGTGCCTTTGCGTAACTTCTAAGATGCAAAAACGATGGGATGGCGTCAGCTGATGCGGCATTAATACCAAGAGTCGCGCTCGATACAGAAATACGAATCCATTAAAAGTCAATGACATGTTATTCCTTACTGACAACACATTCTTCGGGGGCATGTTAACATAGTGAAATAAATCTCCATTTTGGTAACATTACAATATGGTACAATGGTACTACCAATACCTCTAGTCTGTCGATACTATAAACTGAAGATGATCAAATGTATGCTTGGGCTTTCCTTGAAATGATTTGACATGCTACGGTTGGCAATTGCTCGCAGGACTTTACCCCGGCTGGTCAGTTGGTTGAGGTCTCTTCAGGATTCATGTAATGGCTTTGATTAAAATCCAATTTCCTTTCCATATATGTCTGGATTCCCTCTCTGGTGTTGTTGTCATATCAAGAGATGTTATTTAGTCATATAACAGAGTAACTTGTGCTGGATTCCTGAACCCATTAATATCTCTTGTAAATGGATTGGCACAAACATGTACATAGATAACCACCTAATTCAGTGTCAAGTCTATCCAGTGGATGAAGAAGACCACAGTAAAATAACTCCGTCAATGCAAGTGTTTCGCGTTAATCACCATCTATATCGCTGATAACACATTGTAGTAAGTAATACATGGGAATTTTTCATTAAGCATTTAAATTTCATTACCATTTATAAAAAAAATTGTAATGAAAAATATTTCAAGTACCATTTAATGAAAATTATATTTTTTCATTATAACTCTTTTTGATAATGCTAATGAATTTGATAATGAATTTTCAAAAACGGATTTAATTAGTATTTATAATTGTCGAAAAATATATTAAGGAAAATTTTTCGAAGCTGTTAAACTAGTTTTCTAATCCGAATGTGCTGAAATTTGCCATATATGATTCTCCTAATGACAATACATTATAATGTTCGGATATTCGAAATTCGAACTAATGTTCGTACATTTTTTAAATCCGTTGAATAATGGCAATGAAAATTTATTTTTAAATAATTACTAATGAAATCGTTTCATTAAAAACCATTACCATTAGACAAAATAATGCTAATGAAAAAATAATAATATTTTTCAATTTAATGCCAATGAAATCGTCAATTAATTAATCGATATAAATAACTACTCCCATGTATGTAGTAAGTCTAATTTGAAAAGAGTAACCCCTGAACATACTTGGACAAGGAAGAAAATTCAATGGTATATCACTTGATACACCCATTACATTACAATCAAACTCGCATACCCCTACATACATCCCGTAAGTAGTATACTGTACACCAACACATTTTTAATGCTTCGTTTCACGGTCACTCCTCTGTGGGGTATCCATTCTATCCAAAGCTAAAGAATTAATCTGTCTTTAACCAAGACCAGGATTGGAGTCACAGAAAGATGTTGGAAGATTTTAACATACCCCGGGCGGGCACATATATTTGTATCAGTTTTTTTTTCTAGGTTATTTGTTAGAAATATAATTCTATCGAATTACTTGGCTTTAATAAGAATGAAATAGTTTGAAATTATTTACGTGAACTCGATTTCAAAAGATAATTTTTCTCGGATTCCATAAATATGGAGCAAAATTGTTGTGTTCGCGACGAATTAAATCACTATATATAATATCTAATAAGCAAGCAGAATATAATAAATTCTAAGATATTTTCTAATAGGAATTAAAATAACCTTTGTAAACAAATTTCTATAAACTTTTCCAATTTGATTACAAAATCTGTGCTTTATAAAAACAGCTAAATTAGCCTTACCAAAAAACAAACAAAAATGTGCAAAAAATGTCTGCGAGAGTAAATGTGCATGTTGGAATGAGTGTGTGTGTTTTTTTACAACGAGACGTCTTTTTGTATTTCTGCGACTAGTATTCTTTGTTGTTGTTGTTTTTGTGACACAGTGACCTAATTCAAAGATTCGATTTTCTGGTTTTTCTAATGGACAGTTAAAAAGTAATAGGAAGAATACAAAAACGAAAATTGCTTACAATAGATGCTACCAACTGAAAAAAAACCAAGACAAAGCTGCTGTTTTAAAACTTATTAGTTTTTCAAAGAATAGAAATTTTAACACAATTCTTTTAAACATGTTTTTGTTTTTTCTTAGGCAAAACAACTAACCACAAAAGGAGTGTAAAGGAAAAAAAATAAGAAGAAAATCAATGTTATTTTTTTAAGAGAAACAGCATAAACAACAAAAGTTTTAACTATACAAGACTTACCGTTATTTTACGCTGCAAATAAAGGAGGAAGAAACAGATTTCACAATTCCTTATTATTGTTGTTGTAGTTATTTGCAAATTGCAATTGTTTTTGGTTTTTCGTTAATTTTTTTTTTACAAAAACACACACAAAAATATGCACATAAATAAAATAGTTTATTTTAAACAAAATTGCTTGGAACTTTTGCCTTTTTGTAGGAAGAAAAACAAATCCTTTTTTTAAGTTATTTTATTATTCTAGTTTTAAGAAAAATACACAATTATTTATTTCCTTTTTCTATTTGAGTGATCACAAAAACGTGTGTTACTACGTTAAGCTTTAATATTTTTTTTCACAAAACTTCCTAGGAAAATATTAGAAAAGTATTTTTTTAACTTCTTTTGTTTTTGTTTATAGGCGTTTTAAATTCTTTTTTGTTTAAACTTTTTGTTGTTTTTGTTTTATTTTGCAAATTTGGCGCCGTATTTCAGCTTGCTAGGCGTAGCGTTTTTTAATTTCTATTTATTGCTGCTAAAATTTCAAATTTACTGCAATTTATTTATGGATTTTTATTAAACATTTACTTTTTTTACTTGTGCTGTGAAAACTTTATTTTATTTTGTTTGGTAACAACGTAACACGCGTAAGCTGGCTTGATAACACACTCTTGCAAAGGGGAAAATTCTTATAGTGAAAATTTTTCCATTTTTTTAGCACTAAAAAACTTTTCTCAAGGCAAATTCACATAAGGTGATAGGGTAGTTCAGCAACAACAACATTTTCCCTGTATTTTGCTCTTGGTACACACTGATGTTAAAAACAATAATTGCGGCGAATCCACTTATGAAAATTTTTAAAATTTAGCCATAACTTACATAAAAGAGTGTTGCCGATTGTCGGCAGCCATGTCAAACCAATTATTGTCATATATACAACAGCTGTTTACAATATTTTGAGGATTTTTCATAAATAATTAAAAAAAGTTTTTCGCTGTTTTAATGTAAATTTTTAAATATAAAAATGTAAACAATAACAAACTCTAACATCAATGCGTAACTGTCAATTGAAGAAACAAATTATCAGCTATTGAAATCACAACACCTTAAGTAAATTCGCCTTGAATTCAACAGTATTGTAGCTGAATCAGGGTTGGATAAAGTAGTGTTCTTAGAATATTTTCGTTGCAGCACAGTGGTAAAATTTAAAAGAAAACAATCATAAAGATTTAAAAATTATAAAAAGATCGAAAAGTTTTTGTGTTTATAATAAAAAAAACTGTTGTAATGTGTTTCACTGAAAATGAGTAAAATAGAGAATTTTCTTACAAATATATGTTATACAAAGCATTAAATATAATGGATTTCAAACATTCATAGTATTTTTGATATCCTTACATGGCTTTTTGCTTTTTTAGTTTTTTTACATCGCAATAAGTTTAAAAAATATGTTTTTTTTATAATTAATAACACCTGCATTCAGCCATATAACAGATGAATTCTGCACTTTTAAGCTGTACAGGTTGGCAGCAATGCGAAACATATGTTGCTCACAGGGTTACCAAAGTAATTACTTGTTTTGTGCTAAAATATTTTAAGCAAAGTAAATTAATTACACTAGAAAAATCTAAAATAATATAAAGATAATTTCCTAATATATTTATTTTTAGTTTTAGGCCTTATTTTCCTTGCAAATATTTTTTATATTTCATTATTTTAAAACATTTTTGAAGCGCAAATACCACCACCCTGTTTCAATTTACTTGCACTCTCTCTGTTAATTATTACTCTCTGTTTTTGTTTTTTTTTTGTTACTCACCAGCTGTTTTTTGTTATCATTCTGTTGATTATTCATAATTAAATTTTTATTTTCTTTTTTCCCCAAAAATTCTTTTAAATTTTAAGAAAATTTCTTTAAAATGGCTTTAGTTGATGTAGATTCTTGGTAAAAAAAACATTTTTTTAATAAAAAACAATCTTTTTACTTTTTTTGCTATTTTTAGGCAAACAGAGTTTGAATCCTGTAAACGCTTGAGCAATACTTTACTATCGCAACTAAACCAAAGGGATGGCAAACAACATTTATCCGCTGAATACAATCGTTTTACCACAGCCATACAGGTGGGCCTAAGACAACATGATCGTGAGTTGCAGCAACTTAAATTCAAACTAAATGAAGCCGAGAAAAATAAAATACTGTAAGAGAGAGGAAAATTTTAAAAGATGTTTTGTTTTAAATAAAAATTTTATTATTTATAGATCTGCAGAGGAACTTGTTCAACGAAAACGTTTGTTGGATACTTTACAAACGCAACGCCAAAATTTGCAACGTAAATACACTAACACTTCTAATAAAGATCGTGCTGCTTTATTAGAAAATCCTAGTTCTTCATCTGCGGCTGTTGCTAGTGGTGAGGATAGTGATGCTGCTCCTATAATAGATGCTCATGATATACAAACATTAAAACAGCAGCAAATTAGTATGCTAGAAGAGCAGAATAAAGGATTAGATACGTTATCGCAAACTTTATCTAGACAAAGACAATTGGCCACACAGTTGGGTCAAGAGGTGGAAGATCAAAATGGTAGGTTTTGAATAGGAAATTATGGGATTATTTTTATATTCAATTTATATTTTAGATATTTTGGATAATTTGGCCAATACTATTGAAAGAGTGGAAACAGGCGTTAGTATAGAGACAAGAAATATAGGTTTGGTTAATAGAAGAGATAGTAGCACATGGGGTAAGTATATAAGTGTAATAACTGTCCATCTAATATGCTCCTAGAAAGCATATCTAAAATAATCATTGAATATTTGTATTTCAAAGATATTTTTAAGTTTAAACAAATAGAAGAAAAAAAGTTTGAAATGATTCTTTACTTTTTTTAGGTTACTGGGTGATAATCTTTACTTTATTGGTCATCATTATAGTAGTGGCAGTTTTGTAATTAAGCAAAAGCGTAAATTCATCTCAATCCCCCCTATAAAACTGTTGTTTGTCTTGTAGATTGTAAGATATTTTTCTATATATACATTTATGTTTGTGTCTTATTAATTAGTTCTTTCCAAAGCTAAAGTATACCTAAAGGATTGTAACGTATATGTATATGATAATTATTTGATCAAAATAATATTCTTTTAATTTAGTTTTATGTACTATTAACTATTATGTAAAATATATATCGGATGTTTATATTACAGCATTTATAATAAAATTATTATCCTAAACTTTTAGTGGTTTTTGTTTTGGCGGTTTTAACAAAGAAACATCCTTTGAAATATAAAACGGCACCATTTTGTAATTGTTTTTTCCGAATTTTCTAAATGGGCGTTTGTTTAGTCCCGGATGCACTAAGTACTTATTACATAATGTTTTAGTCCTTTGAATATATGTCGTAACTAGTTCAATTGAATTCAAAATGGGTTTTTAGTCCAGTGACCTTTTAGAGAATGTCCTACAGGTGTCGATTACTCTCTTTATCGATACTATATTAAACAAAGAATCTAATTTAGAAAAAATTTCAGTTTTCTATTTAAGCGATAAATCCTAAAAACAATAACTAATCATCTAACCAACATCGATTTTTTTGAAAATTAAAACTTTAAACCCAAACATGTATGTAAACTTTATATTTATGTAATTTATTTGAAAATTCTTTAAGAATTTTCTTTTTTTTTTTTCTTTTATTTTGTTTTATAATTTAACACTACATCGATCGTTTTAATACAACTTCACTAGAATATTTATTAACTGGATCATCTCTTCCAAGTGTAATTTAAAACATCTATAGATTTTGTATTTTCTTTCTTTTTTCATTAAAAAGGGTTTAGCCTTCAATTTGGTTTTATCTTGGTTTGTTTTACAATTTATGAATTACATTAATATTAAATTAGATTAGATGAAAATTTCAAAACAACACAGCAGTTTTTTTTTACAGAATTTAAGCCAAATCAGAGGCATAGGGGACATTGGCCAAATTACCAACAGCACCTACAGACAATTTTGAGGAACCGGCCTTTTTGGCAGCTTGTTGGACATCTTGCAAAGAAACACCATCGATGGCAGAGACTAAAGCATCAGCGCTTTGTACTTGTTGGGTGAGAACAGCTTGCAAGCCCATTTCACCAATGAGAGTGCTGTCGGTAGCATAAGTTTCCAAGACAGCAGCCTTAAGGAGAGCCTTGCCACGGTTGACATCATCGGAGGAGACGGAGCCAGATTTAAGGGCACGGGCAACGGCTTCAACAGCTTTGCCGGCATGTTGGGCATCGGTGGAGACAACAAAACCGAAAAGACCGGCATCAGCATAGCTGGCATTCAAGGCAGCGAAGGAAACATTGGCATCACCAACAGCGGACATGACAGCTTTGCCGAAGGGACCATTGATGGCACCACGCTTGGTTACAGGGCAAGCACCGACAGCATGTTGGAGTACGGCAAAGGCCAAAGCTTCCTTAGCATTGCTGACAGCACCACCAAGACCAGCTACGGCAACATGAGCAACATTACCGGGAGTATCCTTACGGGCATCACCACCATAGTAGTTGGCAGAATCGCTGCCGGACTTGCCACCACTGGCCAATTCTAAGCTTTGGGCAAAGCCAACCAAAGCGGTTTGATCGACACCAACACCGACAACAGCACAACGGGCAGCAGTGCAGTTGTTGGCAACATAGTGCAACAAAGTTTCGGGAGACAATTTGCCAATTTGGAATTTGGGAATGTACACGGAGTTACCCAAACCGGTGCGGAAGGCAGCTTTGTGCAATAATTCAACGGCACGGACCTAAAATTTTCAATATTTTACTTTATAACCAAAACACTGATTTAATTTTATAAACAAACCTGTGGAGGCACGTTGGCAACTTGGGTCTTGACCAAGGGCAAAACGTCGTTCAATTCCCAGGGTTTGAAGGCGGGTTGAATGACATCTTGCAAGTAGCGCAAACCGGTTTCCAAATGATTGGCAGTAGTTTCGACGGTATAGGCGACAACTTCACGATCAGTGGTAACAGTCAATGCGCCACCCTTTTGTTGAATGTTGCGGGTAACAGCGAAACCGGAGCTATTCTTGTTGGTCAAACCAGCAGCCACACGCAACATGTGAGAGGCACCTTGGGTGTCGTAGGTTTCGTTACGGGAACCAGCACTAAAATTTTAAACAAATTAAAATAATAATTCAAATTGCTTTAAGTTTTATGTATAAAAGCACCTACCGGAATACTACGGAAACACGAGATACGGGCAATTGAGCTTCAGCCGAAGCTACAACAACTTTGTTGTCCAATTGTTTGCATTCCACACTGGCAGCTTGTCCTACTGGTCTGGGACAGGCACTGGCAGAATAACCGCGTTTCTTTTTAAACAAACATTAAACAAAATATAATAATTATTTCCGATTTAAACTAGTGGAGAAAAAATTTCAGTTCATGGTTACGTTTCTCTAACATTTACGTAACCATGCTTAAGGCGACTCACTCAATAGACTTTTTCTAAGTGTTCACACATATTTTTTTTTAAATTTCTTTACTTACAGCAATAACACGCAACAAGGGAACTTTGCTAGCGTTGCAAGCCATTTTTATTATTTGTTTGATTTAATTTATTTCAAAGAATTATTTGCTAAAGTTTAAGCTACTCGGAAAATTCCCCCTCCTGAAGAAAAAACTAAATTTTTTTTCTTCTCTCGGCTCGTTTCTGGCAAAGTACTGACAACTTGTAAATACTAAAATTGTCTACTTGACATTTAGTGTCAAAATATCCCAGACAACCACCTGACAACAATTTTCTAACAATGGGGCAACTCTAATAAGAAAATTTCGCATTTGCAATAAAATAAAAATGTCTTTAAAATTTTCACAATAAAAAATTGACAACCAATTTTACATTCGCGGCGCAACCATTTAAGTTCGGCAGCAGCGGCTTATTTTAGAAAATTTCGGCGGCGGCTAAATTGTCCGCTCATTTTAAATTTTTCTTCAGCAATTAGCCTTATAAGCGTTTATTATATTGAAGAATCTCTGTATAATAATCTGTTATATAGAAACCTGTCTCTATATAAGATTTTCAGAAAATAGACATTAATAGTACTTTTCACTACTTTAATTAGGATTCTATAAATCGACTTTCAAATAATCGAACAATCGACTTTTTATCGAAAAAAGTAGGGTTCTATAGTTGAAACAAAAAGTCAACTTCTTGCATATTATGAAAAGCCGAATTTTCGACTTTTTTCATTTTATGAAAAGTCGATTTTTCGACTTTTCGACTTTTTTTATTTAATTAATAGTAGATTTTTTGACTTTTCGACTTTTAATATTTTATAAATAGTCGACTTTTCGAATTTTTTCCGACTTTTCGACTTTTTCCGACTTTCCGACTATTTTCGACTTTTTCCGAATATTTTCGACTTTTTTCATAGTCGAGCTATCGACTTTTTTGGAACAAAATAGTCGACTTCGACTTTTCGACTTTTTTCAACAAAAAGTCGATAGTTCGATTATTCGAAAGTCTATTTATAGAACCCTAGAAAAAAGTCGAAATCGACTATTTTGTTCCAAAAAAGTCGATAACTCTACTATAGTCTGTGAAAAATTCGACTTTGTTAATAAAAGTCGAAAAAAGTTGAAAAGTCTGAAAGTCGAAAAAAGTCGAAAAAAGTAGAAGAAAGTCTTTAATTCGGAAAAAGTCGAAAAATGTCGAAAAAGCCGAAAAACTCGAAAATTGTAGAAAAAAGTCAAAAATAGTCCAATATTTTAAAAAAGTGGAAAAAAGTCAAAAACTCTAAAATAGTCGGAAAAACTCGAAAAAAGTCAAAAAATAGTCGAAAAAAGTCAAAAAAATGGAAAAGTCGGAGAAATCGAAAAGAATTTATAAAGTCGAAAAGTAGACGTTTAATTAAACGAAAAGTCGAAAAATCGGCTTATCTTTCGAGCCGAAAGAAGTCAGCGGTGGCGCGGCTTGTAAAATATTAGCGGCGGCCAGCCGCCACCGATATGATCAGTCTCGTTTTGTATCTCTGTTGTGAATATTAAAAATTTAGCACAAAATAGTGAATACCATACAAATGGAAAGTTTTTATACATATAAAACCCTATAAATCGGGATTTTGGAAATAATTGTAATCATATCTGGCAATATGTATAACTATGTATATTTGGCAAAACAAAATGTGACCGATTTGAAAATTAACTTGTTAATATTGAAAAAATTACGCCTGAACAGTGAATACCATAATATTTATTAATTTTTAGACATTTGCTAAATTTGGTATTTTAATATTATTTTGGTTTTATTTTCTTGTACAACTGTTCATTGTAGTTAATTATGGGTTGTTTTCTTCACATGCGTTGCAGGTAAAATGTCAAAACAATTGTCAATTCTTATTGTTTTTGAAGCCACGAGAAGATAACAAACTCTGGCTGGCAAACTTTTTTTACTCGATTATGGGAGAGAGGGAGAAAAGTTCTCTTTTGTGCAGAAAATGAGTATTATTTGCAGAA
>NC_060953.1:56935292-56937855 GCF_022045245.1 Lucilia cuprina
TATCATCACAGGAATTACTCCTTCGTTTCATGCTGTTACAACAACAACAACTGACCGACTAATCGTTTTATTATCCATATATCAAGTGCTGCCGGATAGCGCTTCGATTGCCTTGTTTCTACTTCGCAATTTGTGCGTGATTGCAATGGCGTAAGCTGACGAAGTAAAGACCCCAATATTTTTGGATAATGCACGATCGCAATTTGTACTCCCGATGGTTAAATATCATTTAGTTTATTCTACAGTATTATTTGTATGAGTGCTATGGTTATGCACACTATTAGTGGAGTTAGGTCTGTGAAACCTACCTTCTTCCACTACTACGATAACTTCAAGAACTCTTGGCATAATTGGGTATGCAAGGCATTATGTCCGAGGTCATTGCACAATAGTAGACCCAATTTTTTTGGTAATTGGGTCTTTAAATATCAGTAGTTTTGTAAGTTGTGTGGGAACGAAAAAGAGCTATATACAGTAGAACATATTTTGCCAAATTATTCTAGTGCACAGAATCTGAGGAAGGAATGCCTAGGAAAAACATTCAGTGCTTTAGGATTTATAGCTTTTGTTGACGGCTTTTGTTGATTTTCTTTCTAATACTATCAACATTCTGCAATATTGATATTACATATAACAATCAATTTTCAGAAAATCTCTAGGTTCATTGATTAGTACTGTATTAAAGTCCATGACATTTTCTTTGAAAATGCAGAAAATTGTATTTTCTTTGAAAGACTATTAAATTAGGAAAGCTTTGTATATAATAGTATTTATTTGGAAAAAGTATTTATGTAAAAATCTCAAGTTTCATAAATGGCCTTAACACCTGCAAACTCCAAGTAAACATTTAGAATACAATTAATTAACAAACACCTACAACTGCAACAGACTTTTTTAACAATTAGAACAACTACAACTATAAATTATTTTTCAATTACTATTGTCCAATTCACAATTAATGTCGTATCGTTGTAGCATTATATACCACAAAAACTTTTCACAAAAAAATTACGACATACACAGTCGGTGTTGTACGATACAACCGTACAACACCGATTGTGAATTGGACATAATTATAAATAATTATCTTCAGTATTAAATTGAAAAGTGACTTATTTTGTAAAAAGAGAGCTTTGACAATCAATTACATTTAAAAACAATTTTATATACACACATATGTATTTGTATTTTGAGGCACGTTAAACAAGGCCTATAAAATGATAAGATTTTAACATACGATGGGATTAAAAAGAAATCAATATAAATAAAATTTAAAAATTTTTTTTAAATAATCAAATATATAATAATTGCAAATTAAGCTACAAAGAAAAGTAAACAATTAAATTCATAAATTATTAATGAAAAATTAAAAACTACCACGATTACTAATAAGTTAATGAGCAATAAATTCTATACATAGAAAGAATTTGTTATGAAAATATTTATTTTTTTTTTTTTGATTATTTAAAATATATTAAATATAAACCTAACATTAATATGCATTTGATTTTTATAATATGTATACTATTTACAAAATGATTTGCAAAAAAAAATATTTATAAAATATTTTTATAAACTTAAGTATGTTCGTTTAACTGATAACTTTAGTGCCTTTTTTTTGGAAATTGCCAGATAAAGTCTATACATTATTAAATATTACTCATATTATCCATGAACATCAGAGTCTAAATTCCACTTTTAATGGAAACTACCTAAATGACTTAAACGAAACTCTTTTTAAATCTTCAGCTGATCAAATTGCAAAACATCATAGTTTGTAATTTGCTGCTTTCGTGTAGACTATACGAAATTATAAATGCAAAAATAATCTCACGTGATAATTACAATAAAAAGTAATAAAATTTATTTAATTTTTCAAAAGCAAAATAATTTAATCGTTTTATTATTTTTTTATTATTTATTTAAACAATTCAAAAGATATTTTCTGTGTGAAATAAAATTTTGTACAGAAATTCCATTAAAGAAGAGAACTTTTTTAAAGAATTTCTATAAAAAGAGAATTTTCTTGAAAATTTTCTATAAAAAGAGAATTTTGCTGAAAACTTTCTATAAAAAGAGAATTTTGCCGAAAACTTTTTATAAAAAGAGAATTTTGCCGAAAACTTTCTATAAAAAGAGAATTTTGCCGAAAACTTTCTATAAAAAGAGAAATTTGCCGAAAACTTTCTATAAAAAGAGAATTTTGCCGAAAACTTTCTATGAAAAGAGAATTTTCTCGAAAATTTTCTATAAACAGAGAATATTGTCGAAAATTTTTTTATAAAAAGAGAATTTTATCGAAAATTTTTTTATAAAAAGAGAATTTTATCGAAAATTTTCTTTAAAAAGAGAATTTTATCGAAAATTTTCTATAAAAAGAGAGTTTTATCGAAAATTTTCTATAAAAAGAGAGTTTTATCGAAAGTTTTCTATAAAAAGAGATTTTTTTCGAAAGTTATCTATAAAAAGAGAATTTTCTCGAAAATTTTCTATAAAAAGAGAATTTTCTCGAAAATTTTCTATAAAAAGAGAATTTTCTCGAAAATTTTCTATAAAAAGAGAA
>NC_060953.1:56937955-56939565 GCF_022045245.1 Lucilia cuprina
ACTTTTTCTCTTAACAGGAAGCTTCTAAGTCAACCCAATATGGATTTTGATGATGTCTTCCTAAAGGCTAGAGTTTCCGATTGTGACACACAAATCGAATATCATTATTAGGATTACGATAAAATCTATAATATATTTTCTGCTCGTTATGAATTTCATGTTAGACTATAGACTACACTAGAGACTAAACTATAGACTAGACTATATATTAGACTATAGACAAGACTATAGACTAGACTATAGACTACACTTTAGATTGGACTATAGACTAAACTATAGATTAGAATAGACTATAGACTACACTATAGACTAGACTAGACTATAGAATACACTTTAGATTAGGCTATAGACTAGACTAAACTATAGATTAGACTATAGACTAAACTATAGATTAGACTATAGACTAGATTATAGACTAGACTAGAGACTAGTCTATAGACTAGACTATGACTAGACTATAGACTACACTTTAGATTAGACTAGACTATAGACTAAAATATAGATTAGACTAGACTTACACTTTAGACTATAGACTAGACTAAACTATAGATTATACTATAGACTAGATTATAGACTAGACTATAGACTGGACTATTGACTAGACTATTAACTAGACTGTAGACTAGACTATAAAATAGACTAGAGTATGGATAAGACTATAGACTAGATTATAGACTAGACTATAGATTAGACTATAGACTAGACTATAGACTAGATTATAGACTAGACTATAGACTAGTCTATAGACTAGACTATAGACTAGATTATAGACTAGACTATAGACTAGTCTATAGACTAGACTATAGACTAGACTATAGACTAGACTATAGACTAGACAATATACTAGACTATTTACTAGACTATAGACTAGACTATAGACTTTGTGCTAGACTATAGAGTAGACTAAACTATAGACTAGACTATATAGTGGAGTAACTTATACCTTTTGACAATGTTATTGAGCTATAGACTTGTGTATAGACAAAACAATAGACTATACTACAGGTTAGACTACATACTAGACTACATTCTAAATTATAAACTAGACTCTGGACTAAACTATTGTTGATTCTATTGTCTAGTGTATGGTAAAGTCTATAAAAATTTTAAAAATTCCATAATTTTTTTCTTTCAGAATGATCTATTTCCTATAACAGTCCTCGACGAAGATGATATTATTGCAGAGCAGTGTACTATGTTATATATGGATATTAATCGTTCATGGGAACCACTATTATCCGCTGCTTTAGGCTATCCCCTATAAATTTGCTTTGTTATAAACAAAATTTAAAAAAAAAAAATATTAAAAAAAAATATTTAAAAACAAACAAATATTTTTGCAACAATATTAAAAAAACTCAAATACTAAAACAAACAACAAGAACTACATATTTATACCAGCAAACAAATTTATATTAAAAAATGAAAGCTTGACAAATATTTTACTCTCAACTAAAAAGAAATTTATTCTTTAAATACAAAGAAAAAAACTTATTAAACAAAATACAATAAGAAAAACAAAGTGAAGTAAAAAAAATAAAGGAAAAATATTTGGCAAAAGTAAACTAACAACAGGATTTACAAAATTAACAATTAAAACAAACATGCAT
>NC_060953.1:56939665-56941448 GCF_022045245.1 Lucilia cuprina
CGGAAAGGTGCCATAATGCTATTTATATGAACCGCTATACTGTCTAAATTAATTTGAACGTTTTTTTCCACATTTACGCTAAATTTGTTAGAATTACGTTAATTTAAAGTCATGTACCATATATGGTACGCTATGCATTTAAGGGTTAAATTCATGTTTCTAGGTTTAATATTATTAAAAAAAGTACAAAAGAGTTGCCTTTAATAGGTCCTCTACATTCTTATTTTATGTTTCTGGGTTTAATATTATAGAACGAAAAAATACTAAAATGTTTATAGGTTCTTATTTACTCCGGGATCTACATACTTGTTTCTAGGTTCAATATTATTAAAAAATCGAAAAGTACCACTTAATGAATGGAAAAGTACCAACTAGTGGCCTTTATTAGGTTCTACGGGCTATACGTGCTTAATTTTATGTTTCTAGATTCAATATTATAGAAATCTCAAAAAGTACCAGTTAAAGAACTAAAAAGTACCAAAATGTCCCCTATATAGGTTCTTATTAAAGGCCTGAACAAGACAACACCAATTTGTTAAACAAATTTCGTGTTTTTTTTTACAAATTGTCGCCTTATTGTTGTCTTGTGCAGGCATTTAGTTCTTATTTACTCCGTGTTCTACATACTTAATGTTTCTAGGTTTAATATTATTAAAAAAATCAAAAAGTACCAAAAATTACCAAAAAGTGGCCTTTAATAGCTTCTTTACATGCTTCATTTATGTTTCTAGGTTTAATATTACTAAAAAATCAAAAAGTACCAGTCAATGAACCAAAAATTACCAAAAAGTGGCCTTTAATATCATCTATACATGCTTAATTTTATGTTTCTAGGTCCAATATTATAGAAAACTCAAAAAGTCATATGAAATCCAAAAAGCCCTAAGTTACAAACAAAACAAAATCGACTTTTCGCTTCTCCAGAAAAATTTGTCAAGGGCTTTTTGGATTTCATATGACGATATAAGAAATGCTACTCACAAGTTCTTATTATTTTTCTTGCCCGTCCTATTCTTCCAGCGCCTATGATCTCTGGAAATAAATAAAAAATTAATAAATAATAAAATAAACCAAACATTTGCTTACCTCTCCAACAAGCACAAAATTCAGCCATGAAATAAAAATTTAACAGTGATGCCTGCTTACAAAATATTTAGTACTAAATAATGTTGTCAAATAAAATTTGTTAATGGTAGGGAATACATTTTCTTTGTAAGTCGACTTTTCGATCATGATGTTCGACTTTTACAAAAATACAACCTTGTAAAAAGTAATACCAAGTTATTTTTAGAATAGAATGGTTATGTACTTGCGCGAATAGACTTCATTCCACTTAAATCATTTGAAAATGGCGGTAAGTACTTTATTGCTCTTAATTTGAACGAAGATTTCTTAGAAATCTTATTTCAAATTTAGAGTTTGGAATTTAGTTTTTATATATTTCTTTTTTATTTATTTCTTTTCTATTTATTTCAGTGCATCAACAAGTGCCCATATTGCAATATGGCCATTAAAATCAATTTTAAAAAGGCCAATATTCGGCCGATACATCCGGGCTATCTGGCTGCTCCGGCCCAGCAACCGGGTCATTATCCGGGATACTCAGGCCCACCAGCCCAGCAACAGGTCTACCCAGCCCAGCAACAGGTCTACCCAGCCCAGCAACAGGTCTACACAGCCCAGCAACAGGTCTACCCAGCCCAGCAACCTGGCTACCCGGCCCAACAACCCGGCTATCCGGCCCAGCAACCTGGCTACCCGGCCCAACAACCCGGCTATCCGG
>NC_060953.1:56941548-56943142 GCF_022045245.1 Lucilia cuprina
AGACTATAGACTAGACTATAGACTAGACTATAGACTAGACTATAGACTAGACTATAGACTAGACTATAGACTAGACTATAGACTAGCCTATAGACTTGACTATAGACTTGACTATAGACTAGACTATACACTAGACTATACACTAGACCATAGACTATATATTCTATTTTAACTTCCATAGACTAAAGTCTTAATTTCTCCTTATATTTGTTGCTTTAACTATTAAAAATTATTAAAAACAAAATCCTATTCGTATTGAGGTTAATACAGATATATTAATAACCATAGACATAAAAGACATGACATTTAACAACAACACTAACAAACCGACAAAGCAAAAAAAATAAAACGCAACAGCAATTGGTCAAGAACAAACAGTACTAACTACATTTTACCGACCCTTACGACTGGAACATTTAATGGAACGATAAACATCAGCGTTTTTATAACGAATTTCATAACGAAAAGAAATATTTGTTTAAAATTATTTTTAAAAAATTGTGGAAATGTAATTTATAAAAAATGACAGTTTCGTTTAAAAGACGCAAAACTTTTAGATAGTTTAAGATTTATCCTAATATCCCAAACAAAATTTTTATAAAAATGTAGAAAATGAATCTATCTTCTACAGAATTTTTCATTAGAAGGAATAAACACCTTATATATGTACATATACAAACATTCATCCCAGACTTTTTCTATGGGATAAATTTCTCTATTATTTGCTCTGCAGAAAAATATGTTACAAACCTTAGAGGAAATTAAAAAGCTCTATTAAACATATGGTAGCGTGAAAACAACAATAAAAATTAAATTTATTTTGATAAAAAAACAACAAATATGGAGACAAACAAAAAATACACAAAGCCAAAACAACAAAAACAACAACAATTGTATTATTATTGTTATTGCACCTGAACATAAAAAATGAGTAATTGAAAGTGCACATAGAGAAATGGTGAAAATTCAATTTCTTCGACTACAGCTGTATGGGAAATGATGGGAAGGTGGAGGAAATAAACAGACATAATTAGCCTTAAATTATACATTCCAAAAAAAAACAAGATCAGCAAAAAAATTAACCACAACGCAATTACAGACACCGCAGAAATTTTGAAATTAATTAAATACGAAAAAAGAAAAATATGTAAAAAAACTTACCAATCCTTTGGCCAACAGGCGTAGAAAATGGGTTGGTACCCACATTAAAAAATGAAGCCATTTTTTGTGATTTTTTTTGGGTTTATTTTTTAGATTACAAAATTAACACTTATGTTTTTAAGAATAACATATAATTTCTTTTGTTATTATGAAATAAACTTTTTTACTTTATTTGTTGTGATATTTTTACAAAATATTTATAATTTTTACACTTAATTAAACACTTTTTCGTTTTTTTTTTTCTTCTTCTCTGTAATAAAATTTTCCGTATTCACTTTTTCACAGTGAAGTATTTTTTTCAGAATGACTACACAAAACAAAAACAAAGCCACGAGAAGATAACAAACTCTGGCTGGCAAACTTTTTTTACTCGATTATGGGAGAGAGGGAGAAAAGTTCTCTTTTGTGCAGAAAATGAGTATTATTTGCAGAA
>NC_060953.1:56943242-56948795 GCF_022045245.1 Lucilia cuprina
CTATAGTCTAGTCTATAGTCTAGTCTATAGTCTAGTCTATAGTCTAGTCTATAGTCTAGTCTATAGTCTAGTCTATAGTCCATTCTATAGTCTAGTCTATAGTCTAGTGCATAGTCTAGTCTATAGTCTAGTCTATTTTATAGTGTAGTCTATGGTCTAGTCTATATTCAAGACTACTATAGTCAATACTCTAGACTACTATAGTCTAATATATAGTAATTTTTATAGTCTATGTAGTCTTAATCTAGTCTATATTCTAATTTATTGCCTAGTCCATAAACTAGCCTATAATCTAGTCAAAGCTCAAATCTCGTTTTGCGTTTACTATTTTCGAATAAAAAACCTTTCTTATTCTGTTGAATATAATTTAATATTTATTTTTGAGAAAAAGAAAAATTAGAAATAAATTTTTAATAAAATTTAATTTAATGATTTTTTTTGTTTGAAACTCGTTAACAAACAAATATTAAACGAATTTAAAATAATTAAACAAATAAATAAAACAAAATTAATGAAATGGTTGTATAAGTTGAAAGTCTTTAAGAAGACTTAACAATTTTTATATGTATATATACAATTTAAAAAAAAAAATACATGAATAAATTATAATTTAAAGCAAAAAAAAATTACAAATAATAACAACAAAACTTAAAATTTAAATAGATTTTAAATACTAAAGCAAAAAAATGAAAAAAGCAAGCAAAATTTTACATAAAGAAAATAAACAAAAAAATAAATTGAGCAAAACGTGTTACAAAAAGGAAGTTGTTAAACAGGGTATTTTTATAGTTTAATATAAAGTTAATTTAAAGCCATAAAGGGAATTATTTAAATTTGTTGCTGATATAAAATTAATAATTTTTAATATAAAATTAAACATACTAATTTGTAAACAATGATATACAATAAAGTTTTACACAAAAAAATATTAAGTTTTTTTAACACATTTAAACATATAAAAAAAGTGTGTTTGTTGGCTGTTGTGTGTTTATTTTTTGTTTTACTCTAGTTTTTACGTTTTTTTAATGAAATAAGTTAAAGTTAAGTGGATGTCTGTGTGTGTGTGTGTGTGTGTATATAAGAGCAATACTTTTTTTAAATTTATTTTTAAATTATTTTTATATTTTGTTAGTTTTTCTATATCATTAGTAATGTTAGAGTGTTTTTTACCATTAGATATATGTATATGTATGTATAAATAAATTGTTTATCCTTTATCAAGTTATCGCCTTTATCTACTATTTGTTGTTGTATTTTGAATTAGACATTTAGTAAATAAACAATTAAAGCCAATATTATTTCGAATAATATTATAATAATAATGTGTTGGTTGTTTTCCTTTCTTTGATGAGGTTTTTTTTTCTTTATCCTTTTTCAGACGTAGTAGTTAATAAAAGTAGAAATTTTAACAATAAATTATATAAATATACTGCAACAACCATAAGCTCAAAGTAATAGTAGATCTTCTTCGGTTTTTTTCGATTTATTTTTATCCGCTGTTGTTGTAAGCTGTTGAGCATTATCTAAATTATTAGTGGCTTGTATAGTGGGAAGATTTTCAGCTGCTGCAGCTCGTTCTTCCAGAAATTTATCAAATTCTGAGCTGGTTACCGTTTCTTCTAGACCTTCAATCTCTTTCTGCAATATATAATTAAGAAAACTTTATTAATTAACTAATTTAATTTAAACAAAATATTTTATGATTTGTTTAATTACAAAAAGCAAATTATACAAAAAAATAATGTTGGTGGTTGTTGTTTTTGGCATGATGTTAAAACTAAAATGTAACTAAAAATTGATTAAGGTGAAATGAAACTACTACCAAAATTAGTTTAATTAACTAAAATTAAACAAAAAACATAAAAAAAATAAACTTTACTTACAGAGCTGCCTAACCATTCTTCCATCTCATCGATCTCATTTTCTTTAGCAGGCTTTTTATATATTATTTTTAACCAAAATAATTTATATTTAATTTTCAAAATAAAAAACATAAAATCCAAACATAAATTTAAAGTTTTTCGTTTGTTTTAATACAAGTTTTTTTAAAAAAGCCATTTTAAATTAGGAAAAAATTAAAAAAAAAATAAATAATTGATTAAAATTTTTGTAAAATATTTTGCCAATTTAAAAAAAAAAACATAAATATTTATAAAAAAATATGTTTAATAAAGGAAAAATAATAATGAAAAGAAATATTAGTTTCTTATGAAATCTTTAGCAATACTCACTTTACTTACCACCGGCATATTGTTGCCGGGACGTTTAAAGGGTGATCCCAAACTGCCAGCAGTGGCGTCCAATGTTGGAATGTCTTTTAATAAATCACTTTTGCTAGAACAAAAATAAGTGAAATTGTTGAAATTGTGAAATGAATGACTTAAGACAAGACTATACTCCAGACTATAGACGAGACTATAAACAAGACTATAGACAAGACTATAGACAAGACTACAGTCCAGACTATAGACAAGACTACAGTCCAGACTATAGACAAGACTACAGTCCAGACTATAGACAAAACTATAGTATTATAGTCCAGACTATAACAAGACTACAGACAAGACTATAGTCCAGACTATAGTCCAGACTATATTCCAGACTAAAGACAAGACTAAAGTCCAGACGAAAGACAAGACTATAGTCCATACTATAGACAGGACTATAATTCAGACTAGAGACAAGACTAAAGTGCAGACTATAGACAAAACTATAGTCCAGACTACTGACATGACTATAGACAAGACTATAGTCCAGAATATAGACGAGACTATTGACAAGACTAGTCCAGAACAAAACTATAGTCCACATAATAGACAAGACTATAGTCCAGACTATAGATAAGACTATAGTCCAAACCATAGACAAGACTATAGTTGAGACTATAGACAAAACTATAGACAAGACTATAGTCCAGACTATAGACAAGACTATAGTCTAGACTATAGACAAGACAATTGTCTAGACTATAGACAAGACTATAGTCCAGACTACTGACATGACTATAGACAAGACTATAATCCAGAATATAGACGAGACTATTAACAAGACAAGTCCAGAACAAAACTATAGTCCACATAATAGACAAGACTATAGTCCAGACTATAGATAAGACTATAGTCCAAACTATAGACAAGACTATAGTTCAGACTATAGACAAAACTATAGACAAGACTATAGTCCAGACTATTGACAAGACTAAAGTCCAGACTACAGACAAGACTATAGTCCAGACTAAAGACAAGACTAAAGTCCAGACTACAGAGAATAGCCCAGACTATAGACAAGACTATAGTCCAGACTATAAACAAGTTTATAGTCCAGACTATAGACAAGACTAGAGTCTAGACTATAAACAAGACTACAATCCAGACTATAGACAAGACTATAGTCAAGACTATTGTTTAGACTATAGACAAGACTATTGTCTAGACTATAGACAAGACTACAATCCAGACTATAGACAAGACTATAGTCAAGACTATTGTTTAGACTATAGACAAGACTATTATCTAGACTATAGACAAGACTACAATCCAGACTATAGACAAGACTATAGTCAAGACTATTGTTTAGACTATAGACAACACTATAGTCCAGACTATAGACAAGACTTAAGTCCAGACTATAGACAAGATTTTAGTCCAGACTATAGACAAGACTATAGTCCAGACTATTGACAAGATTTTAGTCGCGATTATAGACAAAACCAGACTATAGATTTTCGATTTTGAAAAAACATAAACTTACTTGTTGCCATTAGTGCGAGATTGTGCCAACATATCAAATTCATCGGCATCCTTGGCTGTTGGTTTCGTTGTATTACTGACACCTTTAATTAATAAAAAAAATAATAATAAAATAAATTTTAACCATTATAACTAAGTCTCCATACCTAAACGACTAAAACTATTTAACAAATCATCTTTATTACTATCGGGAAAATCTAATAATTTTGGTGATTCAGCGGCGGCGGCAGCACCACCACCTGCAGCAGCTGCACCACCCGTAGCAACATTCGATGGTGGTGGTATACCAATGGCAGCGCCTAAAACTGCTGATGGTGAAGTGACACCAGTGTGACTGGCACGATTTTTCTCATAACGTTGATGACGCAAAAACAAGTTGTTTAACTCATCATTGATGCGTAACAATTCAGCGGTAAGTTCATCATCGGTAACACGACCAATTAGATCAACAATACGTGATTGCATTTCTCTGTGGAGTAAAGAGAATTAAGGTAAATGTTTAGCTGTAGTAGTAGTAGTAGTAGTAGTAGTAGACTAGTAAATTCTTTACATTTTGCTAGTCTGATTTTAGTTTCTTGTTTAAAAATTAAACTTACTTGCATGTAGCTGTTAAATCATTGAGTAATTGATAATCATCCGGTTCTTCTTGACCCGGTTTAAGTTCTGTCAACATTTCACCTAAAATCGACATGTTCATCGATACTATTTCCAATTCAGAGTGTAATTTAGCAATTTGTTCTGCCGAGAGCTGTGTAGGACCAGCAGCCTAAAGAAAGTTTAAAAATTTATATAAAAATAGAAATGGAAATTTATTTTAATTCTACAATTCTTACTGGTAAAGCTGCACCGGTCATTATGGGATGTTGTGGTGATACAGCTGCAGGATGATTAATTACCTGAGGTGGTGGCTGCTCGGGAACACTCTATAAAACAAAACCATAAAATAGCTATAGTTCTTTTCTTATTATTCCTTGTATCAATTACCCTTTGAGGTGTATATATGGGAGCCATATTTTCAGCATCTGGCTGTGGGAATTCAATACCCTTATTCTTCAGTTCCGTATACATTTGTGTTACCCCATTCAAATCTGGTTGATTTTTAAATGCATCTGCCCAAGTCTGTATAAGACTGAGTACTTTTTCCTGCACTACCATGGGTGGATCATTTTTCGGACCTATCAATTTAACCAATTCTTGTATAAAGTCTTTCTGAGCCACTAGCACATGGAATGCTTTGCCACAATTCTTTACACAAGTCTCTAAGACAATCAGGGTAAACATAATAACTTGATTATTTTTACCAGCATTCTGTTGTAAACGTTTGCGTATGGCTTTCATGGCATCACGTGCCGTATCGGAAGATTCATTGATCATATCGCAGATTTCCATATTGAGAGCCCAGTTTTCAGAGGCCAAAGATGCATCGGTGGCTTGTTCTAAAATCATAACAAGAAGAACAAATGTTTATTAATTTTTTTAGCTCAAAAGGCATTTGTATAAAGTGTTTTTGTGTTCATTTTAATTAACACATATTTAAAGGTAATATTTAACAATTAGCACCTGAAAAAGTTAAATAGAGCTAAATATCTTTCCATAATTAACAAGTTCACTTAAAAAGTATATTAAATTTTAAATGAAATTAAATTCAATTTCAAAATTTTAGACTAGTCTATAGTCTAGTCTATAGTCTAGTCTGTAGTCTAGTCTATAGTCTAGTCTATAGTCTACTCTATAGTCTAGTCTATAGTCTACTCTATAGTCTAGTCTATAGTCTAGTCTATAGTCTAGTCTATAGTCTAGTCTA
>NC_060953.1:56948895-56950615 GCF_022045245.1 Lucilia cuprina
GACTATAGACTAGACTATAGACTAGACTATAGACTAGACTATAGACTAGACTATAGACTAGACTATAGACTAGACTATAGACTAGACTATACTATAGACTATACTATATATTAACCTGTAGATTAGACTATATACCAGATTAAAGACTTGACTATAGTCCAGATTTTAGACTATACTATAGACTAGACTAAAGCCTAGACTAGACTATGGAGTAAACTATAGACTAGAATAGAATCACTAATTTTAATGATTTGTTTTTCTAAGTGTAAATGCAATCTACATTGCAAAAAATTATAATTAGCATATTTTTAATAAAGCTTCATCTCGTTAATACTGATACAAAAATAAATGAAAAGAATTAAGTTTACCTTTTAGTCTCCACGAATATGTTATACTCTGCAAGAAATAAATTTTTGGATTTTTATGATACTTAAGAAAAAATTATACTCTTTTAATTCTAATGTTGAATAAATTCACAGTATTAGTAATATTTTGTTAAAAAATCATATTTTACCGAAACATCGAAATTTTTCTAAAACCAAATGATCAATATAAAACTATTATCGAAAAAGGAATAAAATAATTGTATTTTGGACGTATTTCGATTCTTTAAATATGTATGCCAAACAATCTATGGGTTTTATTTCGTAGTAGTAGTAGTAGTAGTAGTCTTGAAATAGTTATAGTCATATGAGTTCTTCAATAATAATACAAATGAAAATTGTAACATGTACATTATTATGTTTCCCCGCTGATAATTGTCAACGGATCTTTAAGCTTTAACTTATGCCTCAGAAATAATGTCTTTATATAAAAAACTGATTTAATTAAATTTTATAAAAACAACAAAGCGCACCATTTATAATAATTATCAAGAGTCTTTCCATTATTTTATTTTATTTTTATTCTAATCTATTTGATGTCGTCGTTTGTCAATTTTTTGCTATAAAATAATTTGTTAAGACTAATTGAGCAAATATTTAAGATTATTGATCCAAGCAAATTTTATTTGACACTTTTATTTCTTTCATTTATTATTTACTTTTTCATATTTTTGCTTTGTATGTATTATTTTTGTTGTTGTTATTTCTTTATACATTTTTAATGACCACACACAGCATTAAGTATTCTGCACTAGTTGTACTTTTATGTAGGTGAATACCCTCGGGTTAATTATTTTCGTCATGAAACCCCTTAATAAATGTGACATAAATGGATGAACTCTTGCAGGAACAAACAGGTTAAATTGAAAATTGCAATAATTGTGTTATTAAGGATATTTAGTTTTAGGGATGAGGATGACGTTTGTAATTGGGTTGTGGTCAATTAAATTATATAGGAAGGTAAATAAAAATAACATAAAGGTGTTGTTGGTAAGATTGACAATTTATTTTTCAATAAAATTGATGAGTTGTAAGAAATAATGGTTTAATTATAGTTTTTTGTTGAAGTTATTATAACATTTGCTTAGATTCGAAAGGTGTTAAGTAAAATTGTTCTCAATCACAACAAATCTAATAAGTTTAAACTATAGACTGAAGACTGGACTTAAGACTAGACTACAGACTAGAATATAGACTACGGACTACACTATATGTTTCACTACAGACTGGAATATAGACTAGACTATAGACTGGACTATAGACTAGACTATAGACTAGACTATAGACTAGACTATAGACTAGACTATAGACTAGACTATAGACTAGACTATAGACTA
>NC_060953.1:56950715-56984667 GCF_022045245.1 Lucilia cuprina
AGATGTTATTATTGCTTTTAACAATAATTTTCTCCATATACACCCTGTAACAATTTTGAAAAAAGCATTCACACATGGAAAAGTTGATAAGCATGTGAAAATAAATTCTACTTACGGAATTGTGCACTTTCAAAGCAGAGGAACTCAGCTTCATTTGAAATTAAAATTAATACCAACTTTTAAATATAAATTTGGAATTCCATATTTTGAAATTGGATGTCTTTTAAACTTTAAAGTCCTTTTACAGGAGCATAAGAGCTGATTATGAAAAACTGAGTACACAGAGCTAATACTAATGGCCCACAGTTTCTGTACGCACGGTTTATAAACAAAAATATTATTTTCACTTCAATTCTTTTAGTTTTTTATCAAATACTAGAAATTCTTGTTTATGTGAAATGCTTTTCTATATAAACACATTACTGTTTTTAAGATTTTCAACGAGTTCTAGAATTCATACGTTCCATTGAACACTAGTTCAACTATAACTGTTGCTGAAAACTTGGTAGAAATCCTTAAGAACACAACAATGTTCCCAAAAAAATTGGTTGTAAAAATAAAAGCGATATAATTATTTCCTTATTTCTTTTCAAAAAACATCAAATATATTTTCTTTATTATAGAAAATTGATTAAGAAATTAAGAAAAGAAGAAAATTTATTATAAAAATTTTAAATTTGTAGAAAATACATAGTAATTTTACTGCTAAATAGTAAGTTTTTCTTAATCGGTTAATTGATTGAAATTATTCGGATTATTCGTTATTTGAAATTTGACAATTTTCATTTATTCGAATGATTAATCGTCAAAAATTAATCGATTAACCGAACGACGATTAATCGTTTGAATACTCTACTATAGACTAGACTATAGAAAATACTATAGACTAGACTATAGAAAAGACTATAGACTAGACTATAGACTAGACTAAGCACCAGACTATAGACTAGACTAAGCACCAGACTATAGACTAGACTATAGATTAGGCTATAGACTAGACTATAGACCACAATAATAGTATTTAGCATTGCTTCATGGTATGTTTACCTGATCAGAGTTGCAGGATATCGAGAGTCCAGCGATCTGACATACCGGATAGAGCAGAGTCTCTTATTACAAGGTCATGTGCCTCCGAATTCTGTTTTTTTTTCGTTTTTTTTTTTTTGCGGCGAGCCGCAGGATCTCGAGAATTCAAAGATCTGACATACCAGAGAGCAGTTTTTTTACAAGGTCATGAGCCTCCGGATTCTGTCGTTTACCATATCCGGTGTACTAGTTCCAGAGGCGCTCAGACTTAAGTACTTTCATGTATGAAAAAGAACACTTCCGTTCGTCTAAAGTAAAGCCCATCCTGGATGTTGTTTCATCCAAGAACATTCAAACTGACTAAACCAGATTGTACCGCCCTTAATAAAGGGAACAGACGCTAGAGAGTAACGTTTATATTGCCAAATCACAGTCCCGGACCGTCACCAAAATGAAAAATGACAGGGGAAACAGTAGATTTGGTGGTCCAACTACCTAAGGGATCAGACACTACCAAATTTAGGTCATGATCGATATGGGTTCATTTAAATTAACTTTTTAACTAAAAAACTTTCAAGAGATAGTATTTGTCTATGGTATTTGTTTTCAAAAAAACATTTCTCTATAAAAAAGAGAATATTTTACCAATTTAAGGAAAAAATTGAGTAAGATAACAATTGTCTGCAAACTTCCAACTGTTGCAAGTACGAACACAAAAAAATTAATGTTTCCGTTACAATTTTTTTAAATCGATAATTAATTATATTTTAATGTTATCGCCTTGCCAATGAGTATTTAATACAAATTAGTATTGCCAACTTTTACGCATTTTACAAGCAAAACAAAAACACATGTTTTTGACAGTTAACAACAAAACAATAACACACTGCGAAACTATTTTGTAATAAAAATTTACGTATTTTGTTCGGAAAAATGTTAAATTCTCGATTATTTCGTTTAATACACGATAAAAGATTAAGTGTCCCGGTTTTAAGATGTTTTCATCATGAATTTACCAAGCCGGAACCAGAGAAATCTCCGAAAGAAAAACAGGAAAAACAAAATATTCAAGCGGAAAGTGTGAACAATCAGCAGGAAGATAATGATCTAACAAGAGCTTTAGGACAAAAATACAAAATATTTCGAGAGGAAGAATCTCCTGAGATTTTGGATATATTCGAGGAACGTCAACGCTATCAGACACAAGATGAACCCGACGAAATAGAGGATGATAGTTATGCGGGTTTAAATTTGAAACGTGAGTATTTTGTAGCGAAAAGCCAGAATTTTTAATTATATTTTAATTAATTTAGGCGGCCTTACCGGTGTTTTCGATATAGAAGATTTGGTGGATGTATTGCGCAAAGAAAATGCTGAAGATATATTTGTCTGCTCTGTGCCGAAAGAATTAAAATACATAGATTACATGGTGGTGTGCAGTGGTCGCAGTTATCGTCATATGTTAGCCATGGCTGAGTTTGTGCGAAGAGTTTATAAAATAAAACGCCAAAAAGGTGATATTTTACCTCGTATTGAGGGCGAAAAAAGTCGCGATTGGATGGCCATGGATTTGGGTAATATAGCTTTACATATCTTTTCACCCATCAAAAGAGAATCCTATGACTTGGAATCCCTTTGGGCCATAGGCATTGAGTATGATCGTGAATTCAATAAACCCCAAGATCCCTTGGTGGAGCTGTTCGAAAAACATTCCACCTTATTGGCCGATATAAAACCGCAAAAGTAATTGTTACACAATTAGTAAACTACATACTTGTTATTTTATTTAGTTTTTATTATTAACAATTATTTAAATACATTACAAAAAAAAAAAGAAGGAAACTTAATAATGAACACAAACAATGCTTATTCTTCTTAAACTACCAATATATACAATTATTTGCTAACTTTTTATGGAAATCAAATAGACTAGGAAATACATAGTTCTTATCGATTCTATCTTCACCGTATTTCTTCATTAAATATTGGGCATTACGTTCGTGCACCAAAGCGGCATTCCAACCACAAGCTCTCGCTGCCATATAATCGGTGGTGGGGCCATCACCTATATGCAGACACTGTTCTGGTTTGAGATCCTTAATATCCGCTGCCTTAATGGCCATACCGAATATTTCCTTATTTGGTTTTTCCTCTTTGCAATCGTATGAATTTAAAATGAAATCGAAGTAATGATCAATTTTAAGATTTTTCAATAGAACTACTAGACGTGGATCGAAATTAGCTATGACGCCCATAGCAAAGGGTGGCTGACGATTGGGTGATTCCTTCATACCCAGCTGCTGTTGCATGCGCAAGTAATTGAGTAAATCAATGCTGCCATTACAGTGTTCCCAACACGAGGTCGATTTGTATAAGTCCAACAAGTGATTGGTGAAGTTATCGATTTTTTCATCTGGAATTTTGGCGCCACATTCATCAAAGGTATCTGAAAGTAGGTGACAGATAAGTATAATTTTAAAATAGATTTTTGATCCAACTGTAGACTATATATAATAGACGAGACTATATAAGCTATAGAATAGACTAGAATTGACTAGACTTGACTAGACTTGACTAGACTTGACTTGACTAGACTTGACTAGACTTGACTAGACTTGACTAGACTTGACTAGACTTGACTAGACTTGACTAGACTTGACTAGACTTGACTAGACTTGACTAGACTTGACTAGACTTGACTAGACTTGACTAGACTTGACTAGACTTGACTAGACTTGACTAGACTTGACTAGACTTGACTAGACTTGACTAGACTTGACTAGACTTGACTAGACTTGACTAGACTTGACTAGACTTGACTAGACTTGACTAGACTTGACTAGACTTGACTAGACTTGACTAGACTTGACTAGACTTGACTAGACTTGACTAGACTTGACTAGACTTGACTAGACTTGACTAGACTTGACAAGACTTGACTAGACTTGACTAGACTTGACTAGACTTGACTAGACTTGACTAGACTTGACTAGACTTGACTAGACTTGACTAGACTTGACTAGACTTGACTAGACTTGACTAGACTTGACTAGACTTGACTAGACTTGACTAGACTTGACTAGACTTGACTAGACTTGACTAGACTTGACTAGACTTGACTAGACTTGACTAGACTTGACTAGACTTGACTAGACTTGACTAGACTTGACTAGACTTGACTAGACTTGACTAGACTTGACTAGACTTGACTAGACTGACTAGACTTGACTAGACTTGACTAGACTTGACTAGACTTGACTAGACTTGACTAGACTTGACTAGACTTGACTAGACTTGACTAGACTTGACTAGACTTGACTAGACTTGACTAGACTTGACTAGACTTGACTAGACTTGACTAGACTTGACTAGACTTGACTAGACTTGACTAGACTTGACTAGACTTGACTAGACTTGACTAGACTTGACTAGACTTGACTAGACTTGACTAGACTTGACTAGACTTGACTAGACTTGACTAGACTTGACTAGACTTGACTAGACTTGACTAGACTTGACTAGACTTGACTAGACTTGACTAGACTTGACTAGACTTGACTAGACTTGACTAGACTTGACTAGACTTGACTAGACTTGACTAGACTTGACTAGACTTGACTAGACTTGACTAGACTTGACTAGACTTGACTAGACTTGACTAGACTTGACTAGACTTGACTAGACTTGACTAGACTTGACTAGACTTGACTAGACTTGACTAGACTTGACTAGACTTGACTAGACTTGACTAGACTTGACTAGACTTGACTAGACTTAACTAGACTTGACTAGACTTGACTAGACTTGACTAGACTAGACTTGACTAGACTTGACTAGACTTGACTAGTCTTGACTAGACTTGACTAGACTTGACTAGACTTGACTAGACTTGACTAGACTTGACTATACTTGACTAGACTTGACTAGACTTGACTAGACTTGACTAGACTTGACTTGACTTGACTAGACTTGACTAGACTTGACTAGACTTGACTAGACTTAACTAGACTTGACTAGACTTGACTAGACTTGACTAGACTAGACTAGACTAGACTAGACTAGACTATAGACTAGACTTTAATCTAGACTATAGACTAGACTATAGACTAGACTATAGACTAGACTATAGACTAGACTATAGACTAGACTATAGACTAGAATATAGACTAGACTATAGACTAGACTATAGACTAGACTATAGTCTAGTCTAGACTAGACAATAGAATAGACTATAGACTAGATAATAGACTAGACTATAGACTAGACTATAGACTAGACTATAGACTAGACTATAGACTAGACTATAGACTAGACTATGGACTATACTATAGACTAGACTTTAGACTAGACTATAGACTAGACTATAGACTAGACTATAGACTAGACTATAGACTAGACTATAGACTAGACTATAGACTAGACTATAGACTAGACTATAGACTAGACTATAGACTAGACTATAGACTAGACTATAGACTAGACTATAGACTAGACTATAGACTAGACTATAGACTAGACTATAGACTAGACTATAGACTAGACTATAGACTAGACTATAGACTAGACTATAGACTAGACTGTAGACTAGACTATAGATATGTTTGCATAATTATAAGACCATCTTGTCAGACATTAGATCTATTTATAGTTACTATAAAAAAGTCTTTTCGTAACGTTAAGTTCTTTCAAATCTTTTGTTTACTAACCGAAATTTTAATCTAATAAACTCTAAACAATCACATTAAGAAATCTTATCAGTTATATTTATACATACTATACATATTATTTTACTATATCTCTACAATATTGGCGCATGTTGGGACAGACGACAAAATTATCACACATTATTTGAAAAATCTTTAGGGGATAATTTAAAATAAAACAATAAAAACAATCAGTAATTTATGGTAATGGAATAATTTAGTTGATTCATGTTTTAAAAAAATAAAAGAGATGATTAAATAAATATGTTATACCATGTTACAACTATGAATTGTTAAATGTTAAAAGATAATTTATTGAAACAATTGATGATTTTAGAAATTCTAACATAAATCGGTTAATATTAAAATATCTATAACTCCAGAACAATTTGGAAGTTTTAATTGTATGAAGAGTACAACAAATTCGTTAATAAAGAATATTATTTTTGTTCTTATCATAATAAGCATGTAGATTATCTATTGCAAATTATCTAACTGGGCCAAAACAAAACAAAACATTTAATTTTATTTATGAATTTGTTCTACGTTTTGTTTACAAATTTTTTATTGAACTTGAACTTTGGAAAAGGAAGAGTCGACACGTACGACACTTAATTGTTATAGAGTTATTTTTGAAAGGAAAATTTCGAATTTTCCATATAAATTTTTCATTTTCGATGAATGCCATAGAATAGAATGTTCGACAAATTCTTTTTTTTCCATTATTTTTAATTTTCGATAAATTCTCTATCATTAACAAAATTTTCTATAAATTCCTAATTTTATAAAATCTTCCATAAATTATATTTTATATTTAGAAAATGTCGGATAATGTTTGAAAATTTTCTCATTTTTCAAGAAATCCTCACTTTTTGGAAAATTTTTAATAAAATCTTTTTTTAAGAGAATTTTTCATAAAATCTAATTATCGATAAATTTTCACTTTATAGAGAATTTTCGATAAACTTTTACTTTTTACAGAATTTTTGAAAAATTCTTACTTCTTCGAGAATTTTCGTAAAATTCTGACTTTTAAGAGAATTTTCGATAAATTCTCACTTTTTAGAGAATTTTCGATAAATTCACAGTTTTTAGAGAATTTTCTATAATTTCATAGTTTTTTTTAAAGAATTTTCTATAAATTCTCAGTTTTTAGAGAATTTTCTATAAATTCTTAGTATTTAGAGAATTTTTTTTACAAATTTTTAGTTTTAAGAGAATTTTAGATAAATTCACACTTTAGTGAATTTTCGATACATTCACACCTTTTAGAGAATTTTCGATAAATTCACACCTTTTTGAGAATTTTCGATAATTTCACACTTTTTAGAGCATTTTCGATAAATACACACTTTTTAAAAAATTTTCGATAAACAAACTTTTTAGAGTTTTAATAAATTCGAATTTTCGATAAAATCTACCTTTATAAACCCTTTTCGATAAACACTTACTTTTAAAAGAATTTTTAACAAATTCTTACTTTTTAGAGAATTTTCGATAATCTCAAACTTTTTAGAGAATTTGCAATAAATTCTAAGATTTTAGAGAATTTTCCATAAATTCTCAGTTTTTAGAGAATTTTTTTATAATTTCTCAGTTTTTTTTAGAGAATTTTCTACAAATTCTCAGTTTTTAGAGATGTTCTATAAATTCTTAGTTTTTAGAGAATTTTTTATAAATTTTCAGTTTTAAGAGAATTTTAGATAAATTCACACTTTTTAGAGAATTTTCGATAAATTCACACTTTTTAGAGAATTTTCGATAAATTCACACCTTTTAGAGAATTTTCGATAATTTCACACTTTTTAGAAAAATTCCACAGTGTTTAGGAAAGTTTCAATAAATTCTCAGTTTTTAGAGAATTTTCGATAAATTTACACTTTTTAGAGAATTTTCGATAAATTCACACTTTTTAAAAATGTTCGATAAACTAACTTTTTAGAGTTTCAATAAATTTAAATTTCAATAATTTCGAATTTTCGATAAAATCTAACTTTATAGAGAAATTTCGATAAACTCTCACTTTTTACAGAATTTTTGAAAAATTCTTACTTTTAGGAGAATTTTCGAATAATCTTCACTTTTAAGAGAATTTTCGATAAATTCTTAGATTTTAGAGAATTTTCGATAAATTCACACTTTTTAAAGAATTTTCGCTAAATTCACACTTTTTAGAGAATTTTCGATATATTTACACTTTTAAGAGAATTTTTGATAAATAATTCGATAAATTCTAACTTTTTAAAGAATTTCGATAAATTTTTTCTGAATTTTCGATAATAATTTAATTTAATAATGTCTCACTTTTATAATTTTTTTTTGTAAAAATATTTTCAATAATTTCTTAAATTTTAAAAAAAATTTTCAATATTTTACAAAAAAAGAAAAAAAAACAAATAATTTAAAATTTATATTCGCTATGTATGGTAAAAAATTTGACCTTCTATTTTGCTAGTTAATGATCCACACGCGAATTTAATCATGATTTCAAAACACATTTGTCCAATAAATTCACACACAAATTTCTTTAAGTGTAAGTGTGCTATTTTCTTTCAATTAAGAAAAATGATCAATTGTTAAAAGTATTATTAAGTATACATATTCAGAATTATGAACTTTGACCCTTAAAGGAGAACACACGCGAGTTTATATTAACTTTCAACAATTAACACAAATTTTCTGCAAGCGTAAATGCACTAATTTTATTTAATTTAGGATATTTTTCAATTATTTTACTTTAAAACACAAATCTTTGTTTAAAAAATCTCTTTTTTTGTCTTAATTAATGTTTTTGATTTCACACTCATTGCACACTTACGTGATATTAACTCACGCCACCATTGCTGCCAATCCATTAAAGCTGAGGTTCTACCAAAATTTGGATATAAACGATTCATTTTGTGCCTGAGATTAAATTTATATCGAGATTATAATATTCTCTTAAAGGAAATTATAAAAATACACACCAATTGGATTTGAAACTTTTAGCCAAATCATCATTATCGCATAGAACCCCAAAAAGAGCTCCAATTTCTCCATACTGTTTACCGGGACTGGTGCGAAATTTCAGCAAGGTATTGGTGACATCAAAGGTTATTAAACGTAAACGTGCTAAACTGCTGGTCATATTTATTTAAGTTAATTTTCAATTTACTAAAAAATTATTGGTTTTCAATTAAAAAAAAAACTTCAATTTTATTTCTTTGCGTTTCCAGTTAAGTAGTAGTTGTGTTTAGTGGGGTTGCTTCGTTCAACAGCTCCCAATAACTGATTGACTAGATGGTTAGACAGACTAAAGCTCTCTGTGCTACTGAATGAAGTACTCGATCGTATAACAATAACAAACTTTTTTTTATAACACAAAAATATAAATACTTGTTCGTACAACAATCTAAATTAGTTTATTTCAAATAAATAAAAATAAAACTCAACTCAACTGAAAACGAAACTGAAACTGTTTGATATTTTTGCTACTTTCTTTCTAGTCGTTCGTCTGTCCGTCCCAACATCGGTCTATCAGTAGGTCTATCTGTCTTTTCTTTAATCTTCTCTCATGTTCTATACTTTATATTACTTTAAATCTTGTTGTTGTTATTGTTGGCATTACTGGTTGTGTGATAAGCCGACTTTTGTGCCCCCTCTGTCTCTATATTATTTCGATTTAATATTGGAACGAACGTCATTTAATTCTGATATTTCATACACATGTTTTTGAAGAGTAGGGGGATTGCTATGGATGGAAGTATGCTGAAGATGATTTCGTATTCATTCGTCGTGTCAAATTATGGGAGACGTGCATTATTGAGGAAAACAAAATCTGTCCAGTCATACTAGAACATAATAAAACAAATAAACACTAAAATATAACACGATTTAGGCAGACAGTTAAATGCTCTACTTTATCAAAGAGAAATATAAAATATCAAATCAGATGTTTATGGTCTAGAGTAAAGTTCACTCTAGAGTCTAGATTCTAGTCTAGAGTCTAGCTTAGAGTATAGTTTGGAGTATAGTGTAAAGTTAATTCTGCAGTTTTGTCTATAGTCTAGTCTATAGTCTAGTCTATAGTCTAGTCTATAGTCTAGTCTATAGTCTAGTCTATAGTCTAGTTTATAGTCTAGTCTATAGTCTAGTCTAGTCTATAGTCTAGTCTATAGTCTAGTCTATAGTCTAGTCTATAGTCTAGTCTATAGTCTAGTCTATAGTCTAGTCTATAGTCTAGTCTATAGTCTAGTCTATAGTCTAGTCTATGTTCTAGTTAAGAGTATAAGTTATAGTTTATTCTAAAGTCTAAAACTATTATAGATTTCACATTCAATTTTATAGTACTAGTCATTCATTTAATACCAATTCAGCATGTGTAGGGTGCAGTATTAAATAATAATAATAAAAATAAAAAAAGCAATAACAAAAAATTTAAATAAACCGGTCATAAACAAAATGACATTTGCTTATCACTTGAAGAACTTTAATATAAACAAAACAAAAAAATGTAAAAACAATATGAAAATTTACTCCAAAAAGTAGCCAAAAAAAAAATACTTAAGCTGAATACAAAAAATAATATAAAAAACATAATCTTAATAAAACTCGTGAAATAATCAGATTATCCGCCCAATTCAAATACAAAATTATAATTAAACGATCGATCAATTTAAGGTACATTCCCATATTACGAACAAGAGTAAACAAACCTGTCTCGCACTTTAACTACCGCATGTAATTAATGTAGATTTGACTGACTGACAGTGGCGTGACAATAGTTATTAAATTCACCACACTTTGTTTTTAGTTAGATAAATAAAAATAAATAAATACAAAATTATTTAATGAATTCAAAATTTAACTCGTTAGTTATCTAAACGCACACACGGAATTCAATTTAAAATGAAACTTATAAATATTTATAGAAATTTTTATATTTTTGAAAACAAATTATGGTAAATTTAAATTAGTTTGTTGTGTTTTTTTTTTTGTTTCTTTTGAAGAGTTATTTTTAAACATTTATAATAATAATAACAAATTAGTAAAATGTTTGTCATTATTAAAATTATAGCATTTTTGTGTAAATTATTATAACAGTTTATAAATGTGATTTTGATTAATTTGCTTTTATTTTCAATGTTTGTTTAATTAAAAAAGTATTTCTTTGTTTAAAGAATTAATAATTGCCTTCACGCTTTTTCGAATTTTAGTCATTTAAAATAACTTGAATGAAATTGGTATTTGAATTATTAAAAAATTAAATACCTCTTTAATCTAAACTAAGATTTTTTGACTGAACTAGCACCTCTGTCTATAGACTGGAATGCCATAATCTAATCTATATTCTGCATTGCAGTCTAGTTTACTGCATAGACTTTAGAGTAGTTCATATTCAGGATTATGTTGGACAAATATATATTCTAAAGTATTCATTATAGTCTAGTCTATAATCTGAATTTACTGTCTGTACTATGAACTGCTATAATCTATTATATAGTCCGGATTATAGTCTAGCCTATATTCCGCCCGATAGTCGACCTTTTTGTGTGATCAACAGGCTAGTCTATAGTCAAGACTTTCAGTATCTATATGCTGAAATAGAGTGTAGTCTGAACTGTAGCTTAGTCTGATCTAGAGTCTGGACTATAGCCTAGTATGTAGTTTAAACTATTTAAGAATTTGGATTATATTCTAGTCCATAGTCTAGACTATAGTCTAGTCTATAATCTGAACTATAATGTAGACTGTAAACCAGACAACATAATAGTTCAGACTATAGTCTGGACTACAGTCTATTCAACACTATGGACTATGGTCTGATCTATATTCTGGTCTGGTCTACTGTAGTCTGAACTTTAGTCTTGTATAATCTAGAGTATGGGCTGTAGTCTAGACTACAGTCTGGACTTAAGTCTAGACTATAGTCTACTCTACAATCTGGTCTATAGTGTGAGCTATAGTCTAGTCCATAGTCTGATCTATAGTCTAGTATATATGCTGGACTATAGTGTGGTCTATAGCTTAGTTTAATCTAGAATCTCGACTATAGTTTAGTCTATACACTACACTATAGTCTGGACTATACTATACTCAATAGTCTGGACTATAGTCTAGTATGATCTTGAGCCTGGACTTTAGTCTAGTCTTTTGTCTAGCCTGTTGTTTAGATCATATTACAGTCTACAGTTTGCTGTATAGTCTCAACTATAGTCTACTCTACAATCTGGTCTATAGTGTGAGCTATAGTCTAGTCCATAGTCTGATCTATAGTCTAGTCTATATGCTGGACTATAGTGTAGTCTGTAGTTTAGTTTAATCTAGAATCTCGACTATAGTTTAGTCTATACACTACACTATAGTCTAGTCTATAGTCTGGACTATACTCCACTCAATAGTCGGGACTATAGTCTAGTCTGATCTTGAGCCTGGACTTTAGTCTAGTCTTTCGTCTAGCCTGTTGTTTAGACCACAGTCTACAGTTTGATGTATAGTCTGAACTATAGTCTTGTCTATAATATGGCCTATAGTGTGGACTATATTCTAGTTTGTAGCCTGATCTAAAGTTCAGTCTATAGTCTGGCCTATAGTCTACTCAATAGTCCGGACTATAGTCTAGTCTGATCTAGAGCCTGGACTTTAGTATACTCTAATCTGCAATAAGGTGGTTAATAGCCTCTTATAAAATCTAATGTAAAGTTTGAAATAGGTTAGAAACAAGTCTGCGATACTGTCTTGTCCGTAGTCAGAACTATAGTCTAATCAATAATCTGAGCTATAATCTAGATCTACAATGTGGACTATAATAGTCTACAGTCTGGACAATAACGTGGTTTATAATCTGTAATAAAATCTTGTGTAAAGTTTGAAATAGGGTAGATATTGTCTTGTCCGTAGTCTAATCTACAAACTGGACTGTAAACTTTGTTGTGTTTTTCCTTTAAACTAAATCTTGGATTGTTGATATTCAAATTCTTATTGATCTTTGTTTGTTGGGTTATTTGTTTATTTGATCCCTAAGATATGCTACAGATTTTAGATTTATGATCTCTAGACAATAGTTATAGTGTTGCCAGAAGAGATTTTTTTGCAGTTGATCACATATTAAAATAGACGTTTTAATTTAACAATTTTAAACATTTTCTTCAAACTGATTTTCCGCAGAAAGCTTTTTGGGTAATTAATGGAAAATAAGTATTTTTAACATATTACTAAAATTTTACTTAGTTTAAATACAATTTAAATTTTATTAAAATAAATTTTAAAATATTTTTAATTATAATTCCAAACGGAATTCATAAAATCAACAAACAACTGATTTAGAAACATAAATAATATGACATTTCTTAGAATTATGAATGAAAAATTATTCATGTCATAATAAGAAAAATATGTGTATTCAAAAACGTCTCACACTTCCACTAAAATATAAAATTAAAAGGACTTTAAAGTTGGTCAACTTTTGAAAGACATTTTTTATAGAGTGATTAAGTATATTTTATACATTCGTTGAACGTTTTCTGATTTCTAATTTAAAACTAATAAATATAAATAAAAAAAAAAAATTAAGCAACACAAAATCATATGAACAAGAATTCTTGTATGTTGGGATGAGAATGATGTTTTCACAATATTTTTATGTTTTTTTGTGTGTAAGGAATTTTTTTATGCAGAGATCTTTAAAGATATCGTGTATTTTTGTCTGGACAAAATTAAACTATTAAATAAATACCAAGAGAAATTTAAATAAGAGGAATCGAGATTTTTAAGCAGGGGATAATGCGAATTTATAGGGCGCTATAGCTATATACAGAGCCCGAAGATTGGTCTATATTATCAAGACTAAAATTTTTTATGATTGCTATAGGTTATAGATTATAATGAGGCATAAAGTTAATATAATAGTTTAGTCTACTGTAAAATCCCTGAATTATTTTCAAATAAATGTACATTTTAAAAAATTTGCTCTTAATCCGGAATAATACTGAGCCTGGAGATTGGTTAATGTTGCCACGACTATAACCTTGTTTTATTTTAATAGGCTAGATTATAGTGGAGCACAAAGTTTGGTCTATAGTTTAGGCTATAAGCGGGTCTACAGTCTGATTTCTTCTCTATATTATTATCAGGTATATTTGATCTTATAGTTCATAATATAGTCTGGTTTCAAATCAGGTCTAGGTTAGTCAATAGGTTGGACCATAGTATTCTCTATAGTTTCGACTATAATCCATTGTATTATATAGACTATAGTACAGGCTATATTTTGATCTATAAGTAGATAAGAGTACATACTATAGTTTTGCACTATATCTAGACTATAGTCCAGACCGTAAACTATGTATATTCTAGTGGACTATCGTTTGTCTACAATCTATAGTATAGATTGTAGAATTTAGAGTATATATTCTATACCCTAAATTATAGTCAGTTCTTAAGTCTTAACTATAGTCTGGCATATTTTATGGTTTATAGTTCAGTTATAGTCCGCACTATTATCGGGACTTTATGCTAGTTTATAGTTTGGTCTATATTGTGGGTTATAATCGTCACTGTTATGTAGACTGTAGTACAGTTTATAGTTTGATCTATTGTCAAGACTACATTCTGTTATATTGTCTATACTATAGTCCAGTCTATTATCTTGTGAACATTCTTTTGGATTGTCTACAGTCTGATCTATAGTCTACATTATTATCTGGATTATAGGTTAGTCTATAGTTTTGTTCTATATTGTTAATTATAATCGTCACTGTTATGTAGACTGTAGTACAGTTTATAAGGGTTCTATAGTTGAAACGAAAAGTCGACTTTTCGACTTTTTGCATTTAGATGAAAGTCGACTTTATCGACTTCGCTTTTAATGCAAAGATGATTTTTCTACTTTTCGACTTTTTCCGACTTTCTTGACCTTTTCCGACTTTTCTGAGTTTTTCCGACTTTTTTTGGAGAATTCAACTTTTTACGACTTTTTTACTATTTTCGACTATTTTTTTACTTTTTTCGAGTTTTTACGACTATTTTAGAGTATTTGACTCTTTTTCCACTTTTTTAAAATTTTCGACTATTTCTGACTTTTTTATACTGTTTTATAATTTTCGACTTTTCGACATTTCGACGTTTTTCGACTGTTTTCGACTTTTTTGACTTTTATTTACAAAGTCGACTTTTTTCATAGACGATAGTCGAGTTCGAAGTCGAGTTTTGACAAAAAGTTGATTGTTCGATTATTCGAAAGTCGATTTATTGAACCAGTCTATAGTTTGATATGTTCTATAGTTTGATCTATTGTCTAGACTATATTCTGCTATATTATCTATTCTATAGTCATCTAGATTGTCTACAGACTGATCTATAGTCCGCTCTATTATCTGGACTTTAAGATAGTCTATAATTTCGTCTATATTGCGAATTATAATCCTCACATATATAGGAATATAGGGCAGTGTATAGTCTGAATTTTATTCTGCTTTATTATTTAGTCTATTGTATGGACTATAGTCCAGTCTGGGCTATAGATATATCTATTGTCTAGACTATAATCTAGTCTAGTTTATAGTCTTGATGAAAGTCAGTTGTCTGGACTATAGTCTGGCCTATCTTATAAACTGTAGCGCTCTATTATATATACTGTTCGCTGCTTTATCAGTGCCTCAGGTGAAATCGAACCTAACACATTAATCACAAACCTACATGAGGTCTCAGCTTGGTTATAGTCTGATATTTAATTTAGTCAGATCTGTAGTTTATATTATGATCTCTAGTCTAGTGCTTAGTTTATAGTCTTTATTGTAATCTAGTCTATAATCTGAACTATATAGGTCTATAGTCTTGTCTATTGTCTGGTTTTTATTCGTAACTTTTGTCTGATCTGTAGTTTGATCTATAGTCTGCTTTGATTAATCTGAATCTTTATTAATACTATAGTCCAGTGTATTATCTAGACTATGGTCTGGACTTTAGAACTATACTCTGTAGCAAACAAACATTAAAATATTATTCAGATCATCCTTCTCTTAAAATCACGTACGAACAAGATATATTTATAAATTTATATTTTAAAGAACAACAAAAACAATATTAGTATTAGAGAAAAAATGAACAAAAAAACAAAATTATTTTGTATATTGACGTGGATCCATCAAGGTGGCGCTGATGTTTTCACATTTTTCTTTTGGCCGTCGTTAAGGGCGTTTTAAAGAGGGGATGACGAATAAAAAAATGTGTGGGCTTTCAAAAATTTATCGTTTTAAAAATAGACATCTACGTAATTTATCATCATATTATATTTTAAAAGAGATGGAGAATTTTATTTTATTTTATTATATTTTTTTTGTTTGGTTTGTTGAAATTAAAGAAAATAAATTTATTAAATTGTGTTGGTAACAGAAACTGAAAATTATGGCTTTTTTCAGCTTTTTAATGTCCCCGAAAAGTTTTGAGACATTTTTTTTTTTTGAAAAGGGGGAATGGTGATGTTTGAAGGGCAGGTAAGGCTACATAACTTGTACAGTTAGATAAGTAAAGGTAATAAATTTAATGTTCTTAATATGGATTAGAGAATTAGTTTCGATGAAAAAGAACAAAAATTTTAAAGGTAGTTTACTTTTTTGAAGGGGGAACTACAAGGTAGTTTTTAATAAATTAACCCATCAACATTTAAATTTATTTTGTTTGTGTGTATATTTTTAAATTTTTTTTTTTAAATTATTAGACACGTTTATTATAAAATATAAAACAATTTTAGAAAATATTTTTTTTTAGATTTTTTATACAATTTTTTTTAAACACATGTTTGTCCTTTTTCTTTATTTATTTAAAGAAATTGATTAAATACCTTTAACGATCTGCCACAATCTTATATGTATTATATTACCAAAAGCAACAAAACTCTGAAGAAGAAAAAAAGAGCTAAGCTTAAAAAGTGGAAAAAATGTATGTTGTGATAACAAAAGTTGAAAGTTTATGTTTGTATGGTTGCTGGATAGTTGACTGGTTGGCTAACTTGGTCGATCGATCGTTTCGTTTCGTTAAGACCGTCTGTCCCTTCGTCCGTCCGTCTGTCCGTCCGTCTGTCAGTCTATCTCTCTTTTTTTGTGTATGTATGTTTCGGACATAAATATTTCTCATATTATGCGATACATATTTCGGTAACTCGTTTACTAAAAGTCAATCCACATATAGGTACGTGTCAGTTTTATTAATGATCGTGGGAAGGGAATGCGACTTGCGACTAAACGCACGCACAAAGCACGTTCCTTCTTCTTAGTTTTATTTTTGTTAAATCGAAAAAGAGCGAAACCAGTGAAGAAAAAAAAATAAATAAATAAACTGGGAAAAAAGAAACACAACAACAGCAGCAGCAGCAATAACAATATAATAATATTATATGACCAAAAAAAAAACCAAACCCTTTCCTTTACCAAGAATCATTAACTGGCAACTATGGCTGAAATGGCTAAAAGTAGCAGCAGCAGCAAAAGCACAACGATTTACAAACAACAAGCAAATTTATAATAAAATAGAGTGACCAGATCTACTCTCTGCGATTTAAGAATGTATGCAGAGATAACTTGTTGGCAAATTTCGTGCAAGAATTTATGTAGAATTTGATGGAGGTTAAATGAGTTTGAAATTTTTTAATATGTTAAGGTCATGAGGTTAAATATTTTGAATATTATCTATATGACTGGAACAATGATCTAAACTTACAACAAAACTGTAAACTGACTTTAAAAGACCTAAGATTAAGATTACTTACTAACAAGGACTAAACTTGAAACGATATAAATACCTACGATGAAAGCTACTAAAAATAGCTTTAATTTAAACATTAAAAGTTCGATTAAGGACAAACTATTTAAGCTTAACTTGGAACTAAACTAAAGACCTATGATAAAAGCTACTATAAAGCATTCAAATAAACAGGAACAAAAAGAGCTTATTTTAAAACTTAAATAGAAATATAAAAGGAGTTTTACGCGATGTTAAACTGATAATATAAACAAGCTTTGATTGATACCTTACAGGGACTTTAATTAAGCTTTAATTGAATTGTTATTAGAACATTAAAAATATCATTGGTTAAAGCTAAAGTGGGAATACAACAAAAGCTTTTGTGATGCATAACTAGAACTATACAAATATCTTCGTTTAAAGCTAAAGTGGGGATATAAGAAGAGCTTTTATGATGCATGACTGGGGCTAAAGAAATGTATTCGAATGAATCTTAAACTAGGACTATAAAAGGCTTAGGATTGATTTCAAATTTAGTTTATAATAAGAGCTTTAAGTGAAGCTAAACTAGGATTGTAATGGGACAAATGATTTAAGCTAAACTGGGTACTATATAAATATGTTTGTTTAAAGCTAAAGTGGGGATGTAAACAGAGCTTTTATGATGAATGACTGGTACTAAAAAAATGCATTCGAACGAATCTTAAACTAAGACTATAAACGGCTTAGGACTTGAGTCAAATTCAGTGGAGCTAAACTTGGATTGTAATAGGGATTTCGATATTCCATAAAATGAATCATAACTGGGACTAAAAAACTTACGAGTCCAACAAAAATCTTTGACTAAAGTTAAAATCAAAGTATAAACAGAGATTTGACTGAAGCTAAAAGAACAGAAGAACATCGGTTGAAGTAAAACTTAAACCCTAAATAGGGCTTTAAATGAAGCTCAACTAGGTCTTAAAAAGAGCTTTAATTGAAGCTTAACTGATACTAGAAGTTATTAAAAGACTGTTAGGACTGTAAACAAAACATTAAATGAAGCTTAATAAAACTAAAACAGGATTTTAAATGAAGCATAATGGATTATTAAAAAGAATATCGATTATAGATTTTAAAGCTTTGATGGAAGCTTAACTAAAACTCTAACAAAATATAAAATAGGACTTTATTTGAAGCTTAAATGCATTTGTAAAAAAAGTTTAAGTTAAAGTCTAATTGAGTAGGTATTTGGGTACGCATACAGAGCTTCGATTGTAGCTTAACTAGGACTATGGAAAGAACTAAGGTTAAAGCAGCTTAACTAAGACTATAACAAGAAATTTAGTTGGAGCTTAAATAAGACTAAAAAAGGCCCTTTTAATTGATGCTTAATTTGGTTTAAAAAAAGAGAGTTTAAATTGAGGCTCAACTGAGTAAGTAATTGGTGGAGCTTTAAGCTTAACTAATACTATAAAAAGATTTTCGGTTAAAGTGTAACAGAGTTTCAGTTAAAGCCTTAACAATACTATGAATGACATGGAGTTTAGGTGGGACTATAAAGGACATAAAATTAATGTTAAATTTCGACTTTTAGTTAACTGTGTTTTTAAACTTGGGGTCATAATGGGATCACCCATTAAGCCGAAATTATATTATAAAGATACTTTTGATTGTAGCTTATTTGAAGCCATAATAATACTTTGGATAGAATATCAATTGGGACTGCAAACAGAGCTTTAATTGATGCTTCAATGCTTAATAGGGCTGTAAACAAAGTTTAATTTAAAGCTTATCAGGGTTTAACGATTAAAGCTTAATTGGGGTTTTCAACAGATCTTCAGTTGAAACATAGAGTATAAACATACTTTTGATTGAAGCTTAATTGGAGACGTAATAATACCTTGGCTAGAAGAAGCTTTAATATGACTATAACAATGCCTACTAATAAAGCTTAACATAAACTATAAAAAGTCCTTTAATAGGACTTTTTAAAGACATTTAATTAATGCTTAATAGGACTGTAAACAAAACTTAATTTAAAGCTTATCTGGGTTTAACGATTAAAGCTCAATTAAAAGATCTCTAGTTGAAACTTAGAGTATAAAGATACTTTTGATTGTTACTTAACTGCATAATAGTACCTTGAATAGAAGATCAACTGGGCCTACAAACATAGCTTTAATTAATGCCCTAATGACACTAAAACAATACCTTCAAATAAAGCTTAACTATAAAAGATCTTCAATTAATGCTTAATGCTTAAGATTGTAAACGGAGCTTTATTTAAAGCTTAACTCTGTTAAACGATTAAAGCTCAATTGAGGTTTTTAAAAGATCTTCAATTGAAACTTGAAGAGGGACTAAAAAAAAGAAGTTTGACAAAAGTTTAACTCAGTTTATTTAAGAATCTAATCGAACAAGGACTATAAAAGGATATAGGATTATAGAGCTATATAGAAGTAATTATTGAAAAAACTTTTTGCTAGTTTTGTAAAAAAAAGTGAATGAATTATTAAAGTGTAATGGATTTCTTTAAGTGTAGCCCCTAATTACTGGAACAATAAAAATATGTTGTTTTCACTTTTACAACATGCTATAGATAATGCATGCGGTAGGGTGTAAAAGTGTAGGGTTAACAAAACTAATTATATATTTGTTTTAACTTCTATGGTTTTCCTAGAATTACAAACTAATAAACAATGTGCGTACAAAAGTTTTCCTTGAAAGGACAACACTTAAAGTAAGGAATAAAAGGACACAATATACACCAATTTCACAAAGACTCAAATTTCATAATTTTTTTATTTTACAAAAATTGTCTCTTAGTTTTTATTATAGCAATTTCCGGTACTTTGAAGTTCCTACACACTCTCTCTCTCTCTCTCTCTTTCTCTCTGTGTGTGCGTGTGATGGCACACAGACCAAAATAATAAATAACTGGATTTATGTTAGAGAATTCGGTAATTTTATTAGGAAAATATCCCACAATGACTGGCGAGATAATAAAATGAAAAAAAAAATACACTTTAGAGAAATTTGACAATTGAGAAAAAAGGATACACACAGCCCAGTGGTGAGCTATTTTAACTATAGTGCACACACATAGTTTTTTGTTGTTGTCTGGCTTTTGAACATCAACACTTTAATCGAATTGCAGCAGCAGCGGCAGAAATGGGTACTTAAACGCAAAAACAAATTGAAATTCTGTTTAAATGTATGTTTATCTTAAGAGTAAAATTCTAGGAAATTTAATTGATGATTATGCCGACACTCCCGCACATTCACTCTCTTTACCTACTGAGAAATCCTTAGAAAAAATGTAAAACCGATTTTGAAAACGTTGAGAACTATACGATATGAAAAGTGAGATTAGTCAAATAAACGTAAAAAGTCATAAAAATCTTTTCTTTTTTTATGGAAATATATATGAAATACGCTATCTAGGTATCGGTCTACTTAGGTTTTAACAAAACAAATAAATAAACATACTTATAGATTATTTAGTTTTGTATTTTACAAAGATAATCAATGCAAAAAAAGAAAGAAAGAAACAAAACTTTATTTTTAAAAATTCCCATCAAGTAAACAAATATCAAACAAATTTCCTTGATACAACATTGTATTGAACGATTGTTTTAAGTGTTGTATGGAGTTTTTACCTACTTTCGTATTACAGAGGAATTTTGCACTTCCTATAGCGATTAGCGTTTGCATTCCATTAGATACACGTATTAGATACATACATATGTATATGTATGTATCGAAGTGTTCGTACACAAATTGACATTTAATCACATGCTATAATCAGTCAAAACCCAATAAAACACTTGCTTTTCAAGTATCGCATGTCCGCTAGAGTGTGAGTCAGTCAGTCAGTTAGTGCGTGTGTGAAAGTTATCGGTTAGATTGTTAAACATAACAATCAGCCAATAAAGGTTAAATAATGTATTCACATCATAATGACAAGTTAGCTAGCTGTTCACTTGTGATGTGTTTTAAAGGTGTTAACGATTTCCGTTAACCTCTCATGTGAAAAAATTTTAAATAAAATAACATGTGTTTTGTAACTCCTTTTTAAATACTATCTCCTTTTCGAAACGAGTTTAGGGATATTGGATCTAAGGTTGAATTTTATTAAGGCTTAAGATTGGTACAAAACGGGGGCTATACTAATGCCAATGAAAACTGCAACTGAACCTAAAATGGAGATATATTAAGGCCCTACGATTGAAGCTCAATTGGGGGGTAATAACAGAACCTTCGTTAAGAGCTTAACTGAGTCAATAAAAAGTCATGTGAGTGCCGGTCCACACTAGGAAACGTTTTTTTGAAAACTTTTGATTTTGCGTGAGAGAGAAAAAAAAGAATATCATTCATGTCTCTCGCGGTACGGAGTTTCCCGTTCTCGGAAACTAGTTTTGTTATTCTACTTATTCAAACAACAACAAATCAATGCAATAGTTTTTGAAACAAAAGTTTCTATGTGTGGACATTACGGAAACTTCAAAAGAGAATTAAGAAGAAGTTTCTCAACAAAAGTTACCTAGTGTGGACCAAGTCTGATTAAAGCAAAACTGATACTATATATAGAGCAAAGATTGAAGATAAACTATGACTATTTCCAGATCAGCAATTGAAACAAATTGGCAGTTTATAAAGATCTGCGTTTGAAAATATACTGGGTTTATAATACTGCACAACTGAGATTATATAAATACCTAAGAAAAAATATCTCCAAATAAAGTTTAAATTAGTCTCCAGAAAGATCTGTTATTCAAACTAAATTTGAAGATATAATATGGATGCTTTACTAGGAGTACATAAAGATCAACGATCAAAACTAAACCCAATCTACGGAAATCCATAATATTGAAGCTTATCTAGAGCTAAAGAAGCTTTTCTAGAGCGATTAAGGCTAAACTACTTAGATATAGAGTAACATCTTGAAGTCAATTTGGGACCGTAGAAAGATATTGAATTGGAGCTAAAACAGAAATTGTATGATTTAAGCGATAGTATATAAACTCTGCAATTCAACCTTAGTTAGAACTATATAAAGACTATCGTTTTATACTAAACTCTGGGACTAAAGAAATCTCCACGATTGGAACTTAACAAAGGCTCTTCGATGGGAAAAAACCGCAAATTTAGTAATTAAACTGGGTCTTTAAAACAGACCTACGATATAAGGTTAATTGGGGCTATATAAAGATCTGCGATTGAATATGTAATTGATCTCTAGAAAGTTTTACAATTTAAATTAAACTGGGACCATGTCAAGACCTTCTATTAAGACTAAACAAGAACATTGGAACGGTTTAAGATTGGGGCTTAACTTATATTAAGGTATTGCGATTAAATAAGAACGTAGATTTCACAAAAATATACGACTAAAGCTTAACTGGGACTCTAGACATTTAAGTTAAGCTGGGACTATATAAGGATCTGCTATTGAAATACCTACGATTGGTGATAAACTAGGAGTATATAAAGACAACGTTTGGTGCTAAACTTGGACTACAGAGACCTAAGATTAAAGTTAACAGAGACTAGTAAAGAAACTGTGATAGAAGACGATCGATGGAACTCTTAAACCTGATATTTGGCTCTAAACTAGGAACATATAAACATCTATGATTAAATCTAAATTGGAGTAATATAAGGACCAACGATAAATTTAGATTATATAAAGTTAAGCGCTAGAAGCTGTAAAAGTTTTGTTAAAATCTTCGATTAAAGCTAAATTGGAACTATATTTTGACCTAGGATTGATGTTTATTGTGACTATATTAAGGCCTACACTTGTAACTAAACTAGAGCCATATTATGACCTTTGAGTGGTGCTAATGCGGACCTTTGGATGGTGTTATACTGAGAACTGTTATAGCCTCTCAAGAGGAGACTGTTATAGCCTCTAAAGAGGAGTAGTGTGACTAAACTGCTAGAACTGATCTTTATAATGATCTATGGATATCTTGGATCTATTGCTTTAAGACTTGATAAAACTTTCGATTACAGCTAAATTGGGACTTTACAATTGATACTAACTGTGATTATATATAAAGACCTTTGAGTGGTCTTATGCTAGGACTTCAAAGAGACCTTCGGTTTTTCTTAACTTATGCTATATAAAGCCCTACTAATAAAGCAAAAAAAAGGTATTTTGAAAAGATTAATAATGAGAACTAAGTCGGGAATTTTAAGCAATATATGATGAAACTGAACTAAATCGGGAATTTTAAGCAATATATGATGAAACTAAACTTTGCTAAACTAAGGCTTAAAAAACGATCTAACACAAAGATTTGTAACTGAACTACATATATGTTATAGACTTATAATTAGTGATTTACATACATATGTAATAGTATTAGTAAAGTCAAATCATAAATTAACAAACCAAAGAAATCATTTTCAATATTCAAATTCTTATCGCTAAATAAAATCTTAAAATTCCATTATCATAGATTATGCCGATAAAATTGGAATTTACAAATAATGTATATGACTTTCTTATTCAAATCTATACAAATGTCTTAACTATAGACTCGATCTTCAACATCAACTTATGGTTAGTAGAGTGTTTCTTGTAATCGTCTTTAATCGTTTATAATTTGATTTTTTTTCCTTTCTTTCCAAACTTCTCACACATCTTATATGTAACATATTCAAATCTTTAGTATGTATATTAATTTAATAATAGAATAATAAATGTAGCAACCAACTTATCTTTAAAATCATTATACAATGATCATACCATATCATAGCATCTTCAATATGATCGTATACAAGAGCTGAGAGACCAATATAAAATGCCATTCCATTGATAATTCTATTTTATTTATGAGTATGACAAAAGAATTCCACTGATTACATGACCATATATCCGTCCGTTTATGAATCGAAAAAGTGGGAAAAAAAACAAAACTTTAAAAACTGAAACTTGTTGAGCTCAACTACTAATTGTCATGTTTGTAATGAATGGCCAGACCGACAATAGAGTAGGCCAACAGTCAGCCGAACTAAATTAAATAAAAAAAGAAAAACAGATCGAAAAAGGCGACAGAAAACACCGTTCAGTTATTGTTGTTGCTAATGATCATCATCATCATCATCATCGTTGTGATGTTGATGATCACCATTGTGATGATGATGATGATGATGCTGACGGCGATAATGTTGGTAAAGTTAATGTTTGTTGTTTAAGTGGCGTCAGAATTTAACTCTTTAGCATACCGGCATCCACATAGTTCATCCAACAACAACAACAATAACAACAAACATGCATAATAATTTCATTTCCATTCAATTCAATTCGATTCCATTGAATGAAAGTTAATTTTAGTTCAGTGTTCAGTTAAAAAGTTAAAATTATATTCACACACTTTCATACACTTAGGGTCTTCTGGTTTTAGTCTGGTCTGTGTCTCCTCATTAGTTATACTCTTATTTAGTTGGTTAACTCCATTAGTGGTCTGTATCGTTGTATCTGTGCGTAGCAATGTTTTGCTTATGGCTCGAGTTGAGGCAGCGAAAGAAGATGAAGAAGTAAAAATATGAGGCATAAAACCAAAACTTGTAGTCGACATACTTTATCATTTAACACTTCGTTTTTTTAGGTTTAATTTTGTTGTTGTTATTGCTGGATTTTTTTGTTTTTTTTTTTGAAAATTTATTTTAAAGGCATCAACATATTCGTATCGTGTTGCATTCTTTCTCTTTGTTGGTCGATAATTATTAAAAAAAGTCTTGTGAAGTTATGCGACAATGATTTCGTACAACTTTTTCGAACATTCCATGATGATCAACGAACATTTAGTATTGATTGTGTTGTCGTGTCTGGTCAGTGATTTGAATGTGTTTAATCGTTGGAAGAAATTGTGGGGCTTTGTAAGTTGAGTTAGAAATGAAGCTTGTCTGGGACTCATATACAATTGAGAAGTATAGAGGAGAGTATAAAAACTTAGTTTGGAACCAAATTGAACCGAAAAAAGTTATCACCAGAAAAATTAAGGGAGTTACTCCGTATTTCACTTAAAATACATACATTGTGTTTCGAAAGTTTTTTCCTTCGAATGAACTAAGAAGTAGCCCCACAGGAAGATCCTACGACCAAAACTAGATCTTCAGAATGATCAACGATTAAGCTAAAAGATCTACTAATGAGTCAAATACTATCGAAGATAAACTGGGTTAAATCTAGAACTGAAAAAATATCTTAAAAAAATATTGTAAACTAAGGCCACAAAAAGATCTTTTGAATGAAGTCAATTGAGGTCAATGATTAAGGAAAAGGGATAAAATACTTTCTTTTGAAACCAAATTTAGACAAATGAGATAACTTCAATTAAAGCCAAACTGGATCTACTAAAATGTCTTCAAATGAAGTTATTCGTGGACTATAAAATGATCTTGAATTTAAAATTAAACTAATGGAAGACTCAATTTTGGGGCTCAAGAACGATTTCGGATTGAAAGTGGATGAGGTTAAAAGATCTCATATTGAAAATAAATCGGGTTAAATCTAGAACTGAAAAAAGATCTTAAAAAAGATTGTAAACTAAGACCACAAAAAGATCTTTTGCATGAAGTCAATTGAGGTCAATATAATGATTAAGGAAAAGGGATAAAATACTTTCTTTTGAAACCAAATTTATTCAAATGAGATAACTTTATTTAAAGCCAAACTGGATCTTCTGAAATGTCTTCAAATTAAGTTATTCGTGGACTATAAAATGATCTTGAATTTAAAATTGAACTGATGGAAGACTCAATTTTTGGACGCAAGAATGATTTCGGATTGAAAGTGGATGAGGTCGAAAGATCTCATATTGAAGTAATCTGGTTCTAAACAATGAAATACTTAAGATTAAAAATGATTTATCAGTGACTGAACCTAAACTATATACATACATACACAAGAGAAACTCTCATTGAAGTTAAATCTATTCTATAATTAAAGGTAACTGGGTTCAGAGAATGATCCAGGATTGGTTTATTGATTCATGTGACTAGAATGTAATAAACAATTTCAAATTTTTAAATAATATCTATAACTGAAGTTGAGTTGATACAAAAATATCTTCTATAGATCCTGATAGTTTTGTAAATAAATTTAGACTAAAAATATATCCAGAATTGAAATTGTATGCTATCTAGGATTAAAGCTAAGCAAGATCTAATAAAACATCACTAAACGAAGTGAACCGTTGATTGCAGAAATATCTTTTAGAAGAGCGAAAACTAGGACTACAGGCAAATCATTGATTGAGATTATCTGAGGTCTAAATATGATAATAGTTTGGTGATCTTCTACTAAAGGATGTACAAAAAGTAAAGCAATTGATGTTTATCTCGATCAGCAAAGAAATCCTGTATTGAAGCTTAATTGGGACTCCGAAGTCTGAATACAGAAAGATCTTCGATTAAAGCTAAACTTGTACTATTGAGATTGACGATTAATGGGACTATGAAAAGAGCTTAACAGGAATCTACAATCTAATTATGTATGAGCTCAATAAGATTTTAGACTTTAAGGATCTGTTTATGTATATTAGATGTTTTCTTTTCGATGTTGCTGTTATTTTTGTTTGTTATTTATTTAACTGAATAACTTGGTACGAGTACATATACTGGGGTGTTGGTTTGTGAGTGAAGCAAAAACAAAAAAACACTAAGTAACTGAAAACTTTGAATTATTTGGACGTCGATTGAATGGATAGATGGATCGATGTGGATGGCTGGAATGTTTTTTTTTTTTTTTGTTTATTAAATGTCTGTTTCTAAAGGTAAATTGTTTTCCACACATTGTTTGTCTGAGTGTATTTCATTAAATACAATGTAGTTTTTAGGAATTTATGAAAACTATTGTTTTGCTTTTTTTTTGTGTTAGGCAACAATTTGTTTGTTGGCCTTAACTGGGAATGAAGAAGTTGCAACGTCACAATGTCAACATTATTTTGTTTGTGATATTTTAAGAATACATATTATCGATATTTAAAGGGACAAGTAATGTTTGAATGCATTATTTATTCAAACATTTTTTATAACATACTTTTAATATTTTAATACAATCTTAACGTAATTTTATTATTACAACTTTTCAATAACTACCGAGTACAAACCCGGTAATGACTAGAACTCAACTTAATCAGAACTGAACTAGTACTGAACTAGAACTGAACTAGAACTGAACTAGAACTGAACTAGAACTGAACTAGAACTGAACTAGAACTGAACTAGAACTGAACTAGAACTGAACTAGAACTGAACTAGAACTGAACTAGAACTGAACTAGAACTGAACTAGAACTGAACTAGAACTGAACTAGAACTGAACTAGAACTGAACTAGAACTGAACTAGAACTGAACTAGAACTGAACTAGAACTGAACTAGAATTTTAAGATTAAAGCTAAACTGGAACTAAACAAGGATCTTTTATAAAAGTTCAGGACTAAAGATATCAAAAAAGTTGGTAGTAAAGAAGTAAGGATCACTGCTAAATATACAAATTAGTTTTTTTCCAATGTCTTTCCCCTTTAAAAAAGGTATTTAAAGTGAAAAATGTTCCACATTTAAATGAAATATATAGATTTTACAGATATTGGATTAGATATTCATTTAAGAAACAAAAAAATCAGATTCTATTTCTTGATGAAAAGATCTTTGTGCACATATTTTTCACTTCCTTCTTATTATACAAATTGGCAAAAATAGATTTAGAATTGAGACAATTTATAAATAGTTTGTGTTGTAGACATTACCGTGATGTTGATGCTGTTGCTCGTGTTTTCGTTTTGAATTTTATTGTTGTTGTGGCTGCTGAAGATGATGTCGCAATGATATTTTTGTTGTTGCTGTTGTTGTTACTATTACTGTTGTTTTAATTCAGTTGACGTGTTCGCCATTCCTCATATGAAAATGTTCTAAAGATATATATAAAAATATAAATATGTACATACATCTATACAAATATACAATTACAGATTTAGCTATACAAAAACACACATTTAACGGTGTGTGCATGTGTGTCTGTAGCATTTTTTTAGAACATTTCTAATGAAATATCGTCTGGCCACAGGGAGCCCAGTCGGAAAAATCACTACCGACCACACCGCACTACGGCGGGACGTCTATCAAAATCACGAAAAAACGACAACAACAACAGCAACTATACTATAATAATATTAAGTTTAAATGCCTAAACAGCAATGACAAACAAATACAAAATAAAACGAAAAATAAATATAAATACATACATATATATAAAATTAAAACAAAATACAAAAATATATATTAAATAGTCTAAAAAAGATTTTGTCTTAACAAAAAAAAAAAAAAAAAATATCAACAAGAAAATTTTAAACGTTTTGTTTTCCTCTGTTCGCTTGTATTTTCTTTTAAGAAAATTCAAAGAAATTATTTCTAAAAAATTTCAATTTTAACATTTGTACATTTGTTTGTGTTCTTCGTGATTATATTGTACTCGAGGCAAATTAGTTTGAAAGACATTTTCACTTTTTAGTTTTTCCTTTAATATGTTTATTTTTATATATATTTTTTTTGCAAATTTTTTGAATTAAATTTGCAAAATTAATTTAATTAATGTATAAACACTTCTAAAAATATTAAAATGATTTTAAATTAGAAACTGAAATGAAAACAAAGACATATTTGCTGCTGAAGATAAACTAGAAATTCGGAAATTCTTTGAGTCAGACAATAGACTTTTTATATTCTAGATTAGTAACTATCTGTACACTCTCTATATTCCAGACTATAGATTACCTATAGTCCTTACTATATATTATCTATTGTCTAGAATAGAGTCTTTAGTTTAGACCAAACTATAGACTGTATACAGTCCAAACTATATACTGTCTATAGTCCAAACTATATACTGTCTACAGTCCAAACTATAGACTGTCTATAGTCAAAACTATAGACTGTCTATAGTCAAAACTATAGACTGTCTATAATCAAAACTATAGACTGTCTATAGTCAAAATTATAGACTGTCCATAGTCAAAACTATAGAATGTCTTTAGTCAAAACTATAGACTGTCTAAAGTCAAAACTATAGGCTGTCTATAGCCAAAACTTTAGACTGTCTATAACTTAAACTGTAGACTTTCTATAGTCAAAACTGTAGACTGTCTATAGTCAAAACTATAGACTGTCTATAGTCAAAACTATAGACTGTCTATAGTCCAAACTACAGACTGTCTATAGTCCAAACTATAGACTGTTTATAGTCCAAACTATAGACTGTCTATTGTACAAACTATAGACTGTCTATTGTACAAACTATAGACTGTCTACCGTCGAAATGATAGACTGTCTATAGCTTAAACTATAGACTGTCTATATTCAGTAGAGTGTGTATAGTCAAAACTATGGACTGTCTATAGTCAAAACTATATACAATCTATAGTCCAAACTATAAACTATCTATAGTCCAAACTATAAACTATCTATAGTCCAAACTATATACTATCTATAGCCCAAACTATAGACTGTCTATTGTACAAACTATAGACTGTCTACCGTCGAAATTATAGACTGTCTATAGCTTAAACTATAGACTGTCTATATTCAGTAGACTGTGTATAGTCAAAACTATGGACTGTCTATAGTCAAAACTATATACAATCTTTAGTCCAAACTATAAACTATCTATAGTCCAAACTATATACTGTCTATAGTCCAAACTATAGATTATCTATAGCCAAAACTATAGACTGTCTATAGTAGAAACTATAGGCTGTCTATAGTCTAAACTATACACTGTCTATAGTCAAAACTATAGACAGTCTATAGACTGTTAATAGTCCAAACTATAGACTGTCTATAGGCCAAACTATAGACTGTCTATTGAAAAAACTATAGACTGTCTACCGTCAAAATTATAGACTGTCTATAGCTTAAACTATAGACTGTTTATATTCATTGGACTGTCTATAGTCAAAACTATATACAATCTATAGTCCAAACTATAAGCTATCTATAGTCCAAACTATATACTGTCTATAGTCCAAACTATAGACTATCTATAGTCAAAACTATAGACTGCCTATAGTACAATCTATAGGCTGTCTATAGTCTAAACTACACACTGTCTATAGTCAAAACTATAGACAATCTATAGACTGTTTATAGTCCAAACTATAGACTGTCTATTGTCCAAACTATAGACTGTCTATCGTCAAAATTATAGACTGTCTATAGCTTAAACTATAGACTGTTTATATTCATTGGACTGTCTATTGTCAAAACTATATACAATCTATAGTCCAAACTATAAACTATCTATAGTCCAAACTATGGATTATCTATAGTCCAAACTATGGATTATCTATAGTCCAAACTATAGACTGTCTATAGTCAAAACTATGGACTGTCTATAGTACAAACTATAGACTGTGTACAGTCAAAACTATAGACTGTCTACATTCCACACTATAGAGTGTCTACATTCCACACTATAGAGTGTCAACATTCCAAACTACAGACGACTATTTTTCGTCCAGACTATAGACGACTATATATATAGTCCAGACTGTAGACTATCTATAGTCCAGACTGTAGAATATCTATAGTCCAGACTATAGACAATAATTCACCTTAAAACTATTCATATTAGTTTGAAAAAATAAAAAAAAATGTATAATAATGCCCAATTTAACCATTATATTCATTTAAGTGAATAAATTATTACTATGAAATGTGCTATAAGATGAGTCTTAGGATGTTTTGTTTGCAACTATTACACCAAATAAAAGTTGCAGACTGGCGTCTACATATTTGTATGTGTGAGTGTGTATGTGTTTAGATTTAGACTGCAACTTTTTCCTGTTAAATGTACAAGAGCAAAAAAACAAAAAGTTGATGAAGAAAAAAACTCTATATTTATTCTCAACTTGTGGTTTTTTACATTTCTTTAGAAATTTCCGCATTCTTTAGAAAAGTGACCCCAAAAGGAATTTTATAGTTTGTGTCTGTGTTTGTGGATACAAAAACTATTACATCAACTACTAAATACAAATATGTTGTACGTATACGTACTACTGCAGATGATGATGATGCTACTACTGTAATAGCAACTGGTTGTCTACTATTTGGTTGCAATGCATCATTACATATTTACATAAATTGTTGCATGAATCTAAATTTTTTCTTAAAGTTGCTGTTGTTGGTTGTTTTTTTTCTGTCATGTTGTATGCTGCTACAAGTATCTAGTATAAAGCACGAGTCTTGTTGTAAGTGTGGTGTATGTGTTTGAATGTTTAAGCAAGTTTGATCAATATTTGCAAATTAATAATGGAAAATACTCGATTCTAGACATTTTTAAGATAACATTCCTTAAATAAAGCAACATTTAAAGAAGTGCCCAAGAATGTCGTTTGTATAGAGGGATTGAAAAACATACTATCTTTGCTTTAATGTAAAAGAATAAAAAAATATATTTTAAATAAAATTTTAAACAAAAAGATAGATTTTAAAATTTTTATTTAAAGATTTTTGGATTTTTTTGTCTAAAAGATATTTTTTTAAATTTTTCTATTAAAAACGAAATTTTTGATTTATAGTCGACTATTTATATTCCAGACTTTAGGCAACTATTTATAGTCCAGAGTCTGGACTACAGTCTAGTTCAGACTATAGAATATCTATATATACATATGTAGTCCAGACTATAGACGACTATGCAGACTATTTAAAATTCAGACTATAGTTTATATATAGTTTAGACTATTAACTATTTATAGCTCAAAATATAGACTATTTATAGTTCAGATTGCAGATAATATATATATACCAGAATATAGACCATATTTAGCCTAGACTAAAGACTATCTATTGATCAGGATATCTATAGTCCAGACTATATATTTTTCAGAGTATGTGCTATCTATAGCCCAGAGTTGGACTATCTATAGCACAGACTTTGACTATCTTTAATCTAGAGTATAGACGACTCTCTATAGTCCAGACTATAGATTATCTACAGTGTAGGTTATATAAACGACTATCTATAGCCTGTGTTATAGACGACTCTTTTTAGTTTAGAATATAGACGAGTATCTATAGTCCAGACTATAGACTATCTATATTCCAGACTTTAATTTTGTTTGTAAAAGAATTTCCCAAAAAAAATTTCAATAAAATAATTTTTATTCCTGTTTAATTTTACCCTTTTCTGTTTTAGGACAACAACCCTTTATTATCCTTTCTAGGAAATTACTTCAGTGTTCATTCTATACGAAATACAAATAGACAGTGAAAATGAAATCAAGGTTCGGAATTTAATATTCATTTAATCTCTTTTATACTTAAAATATTTTTGTTAAAAAATAAAACATATTCACATGGAAAAAATCTCCCACAGAATTGAAAACAACTTTCATCGTTATAGCCAAACGAGACATCGGTCAATACACACATACACCAACACAAGCAAACAAAACAATCTCCTTGTTATTGTTTTTTTCTTCTCTGCAAAATAAAACAGTGCTTTTCCAAGAAAAATCTCAGAAAAAAGTACAACGAAGTCATTGTCTTTTCTGGAATGCCTCTTTTTTATGCTGATGTTGAGATGTCGATGTTGTTGTTTGTTCCTTCTGCTGACGCTGCTAGTCTTGATAATGGTTTTGTGAATGTTGTTGTTGGCGGAGTTGCTGTTGCTTTTAAAACCCTTTTTTCCATTTGGTTGCTTTTATTTTGGGTTTACCTTTCAGTAACGTATGTAAGTATGTAGTTGGTTCAGTTCAGTCGATCGTTATTTGCCTTCATTCCTTTTGGAGTGTGTTGTTCATTTAAGCACAACAAAAACTTACTATTGTTGTTGTAGTTGTTGCTACTGCTCGTAGCGTTGCTGCACTCGTCTGCTGAGATTTTTATTTAACCTGTTTTGTTGAATTGAAAACAACGTGCAACGTACAAAAACAATATTAATAAATAATTTTTACGAATCCTGGAATGGGAATGGGTTACAAAGAATATTCAATAACAGAAGCTTTATTGGTGAGACCAGACGCCGACAATGATGACGTTATTAACGATGATGATGGTAATCATCCCGTTCGTTATGATCAACATTAAACATCAGGCAGTCAGCGGCATCATCATAATCATTATGAGGCTATTGAGGTTTGTTTAGTTTTCATTTTCTTAACTTAAAGTTTTGAAATTTTAACTAACAAAGCTCCGAAAAATGGATTTGTTTTAACAAAAAAGCCACAATAACAACAGCAGAAAAGATATATTCGCCTTATAATAGTGCTTAAATTCTTTGTTGTTACTTTATTGTCCATAGCTTAGTCTATAGTCTAGTCTATAGACTAGTCTATAGTCTAGACTATAGTCTAGTCTATAGTCGAGTCTATAGTCGAGTCTATAGTATAGTCTATAGTCGAGTCGAGTCTATAGTCTAGCCTATAGTCTAGTCTATAGTCTAGTCTATAGTCTAGTCTATAGTCTAGTCTATAGTCTAGTCTATAGTCTAGTCTATAGTCTAGTCTAT
>NC_060953.1:56984767-56986344 GCF_022045245.1 Lucilia cuprina
TCTATCTATCTATCTATCTATCTATCTATCTATATATCTATCTATCTATCTATCTATCTATCTATCTATCTATCTATCTATCTATCTATCTATCTATCTATCTATCTGACAACTTTAAGATCTACAGCGGCTTTTAGATTCATTATATAAAATCCTATTTTTGATTGAAAATTTGGTGAATCTCAGGACATACGAATGATCTAAGATTTTTTATTTCCGGCTTTGGAATGTTATTTCAGGATGTAGAGTTATACATTTTTATTAAGGGTCTGAAAAAAACCCGATTTAGGCTTTTGCTATAATCAATTTCATACATACGAATTGAATGTTCAAAGTTTCCTTGCATTCAATTAAGTTTAGACCTGTTGGTATCCAAATTTAATTTAAATCATTTCAGTAGTTTTTTTTTGTCTTTCCTTTCGGCATTTCAAAACATGTTTCATAAATTGCAATTTTAACCAAACACATTTAGATGAGCAATATTATTGGAATATACCACCAAGTAGATAATGCACATTTGACCAGGTTAAGCCACTTTTGTCTTTAATCTTACAACGAAGAAGAAGCAAAAGAACAGAACAACGTAATTTATTGAAAGTTGAAAAAGCCAGTAACAAGTAAATGGACTCAAACGATACGACAAAAGGTCGTTTAGACTGACCAACACAACATGTCGGCAGCCGATAAAAGAAAACACAACGAATGATGGCAAAAGGGTTTTAGAAGGACGAAGAACAGAGTACACAATTTATGCGTACGTTACTTAGAACCAAAACCACGCAGACATGTATTATAAAATTATAGAAACTATTGAAATGAAAATATCTTATCGTCTCTAAAATGTATTCACATTTTTCTGACTTCGTCTTACAGTTAAAGGTATATATATTGACTACTATATACCGTTTACATTACTTACGATTAGTTTAGTAATAAATGACTTATAGTCTAAACAACGCTATTCAGTTATCACGCAATCGCTTAACGCCGACATTACATTTACACTTCTTCTGTAGACACAACATTAACGCAAGGCGACGCAATCAACTCATATTGCTAAAGCGATTGACTGCAGACAGCTTCCTCCTCTGCTTATTTTTTTACTTCATTATCATCATCTTCTATATTTTCAAATTCCTGGAAATTCTCTTAATAAAAATAAATTCAAATATTACACACAACTGAAACTGAAGTGCAGTGAAAACAACAACAAGAACAACAAAATCATATAGAAGTGAAAACATTTTTACTAAATCAAGCCAACAACAAAAATTAAAAAAAAATGTAAATAATAAGATGACAGTAAGTATAACGTAGGGCACACCAATATTCGACAGAACTTTTAGATAATGGTAATCTAAAATCCCGACCACAGATTATAGATTAGCCTATAGACTGGACTATAGACTGGACTATAGACTAGACTATAGACTAGACTATATACTAAACTAGACTAGACTATAGATTATTCTATAGACTAGACTAGACTATAGACTAGACTATAGACTAGACTATAGACTAGACTATAGACTAGACTATAGACTAGACTATAGACTAGACTATAGACTAGACTATAG
>NC_060953.1:56986444-56997777 GCF_022045245.1 Lucilia cuprina
AGATAGATAGATAGATAGATAGATAGATAGATAGATAGATAAATAGATAGAAAGATAGATAGATAGATAGATAGATAGATAGATAGATAGATAGATAGATAGATAGATTTATAGAGCGATCATATAGAACCTATATGATCGGGCCAAGAATAAACAGAACATTTATTTATCTTACAAGCCGTATATCTCTAAATGGAATCAGAAAACTGTTCCTAGAACTTTATGTATGCGTTTCAATAATCATTATAAACCCTTAAATTTAATAATTTTTACTTTATAGTTGATGTAGGGTTTTTAATTTTAAAAACTATAAAAGTTGTTCATTAATAAATTTATCGAATTCCGATTGATTTACTATTAATCGCAGGTAAACAAAATAGGTAAAAGTCCAATTAAATGGGGTCATTCTATTATATTTTTATGAATGAATGTAAAAAAAATTAAAAAAAAACTACGAAAACAATTTATATCAAAATTTAAAAATAAATATTATTACATTACATACATCAGTCTTATCATTAAATAAAATAAATACCTAAATAACAAAATTAAATATTACGAAAAAGAAAACAAACCCTTCACAATGGAATTTCATTGCAACACTTTTTCGTCAATGAAATGAAAATATGTTGTATATTTAATGAATGTTTTGTAAGTACTTACATTTACACTTGAACATTCATACAAAACATTACGTACATATATACATACGTATACATTTATATAGCATTCCATTCATAAAATACCATAAAATCTTGTTAACTCAAAATACATACAAACTGACATACATACATTACATATCTGCTTTATGTGTTGAATATTTTTTTTTTATTTTTGGTATTTAAGTAAGTAATCTATATAGTCCGTCTCTTTACCCCTTAGTCCGTCTGTTCCACCATTTATCTGTTTAATAATATTAATCTTTCTTACCTACCAAATATTTACATTTTACATATTTTTGTAACTATTAACACTTAAATATACATATTTACAATATTTGTGTATGCATGTATGTATGTTTGTATGTCTGTTTGTATGTAGAAAATATTTATGATTATGTGCAAGTATGCCTGAATGTATGAATGAAAATTCCAACGGTATTACATTCCTACATATACCACCATCATACACATGTTTGTATGTTGTTTTCTTTAAAAAAAAAAAATTATATATATTTTTGTAAAGAAATAAATATAAAAATTCTTGGTTACTTACAAACAAACAAACATAAAAATATATATTTGCTCATTCATAAAACATAAACTTATCATATCAATCCATATCAATGTAAATACTATCTTATAAATACAAAACTAATACATACTCGTATTGTATGAATGTTGTATGTAAGTATATTTTTGATAAATATATGTAAATTAGGGTAGTTCTAAAATGATTTTTATTGCAGAAAAATTTCTGAATTTTAATAATATTCCGATATTATGGTTCGTTTAAGCTGATTTTAAACAGAAAATCTCGGAATTATCGGGAGTTTTGATAAATTTAAAATTTTTTACATAAGTTTAAAAGTCTTGGAAAATAAGTATTATGTATTTATCTTATAAAAAATTAAATTGTTTTTTAATTAAATTATTATTCTTTTGAATTTTAAATATTTTGCACCCTAATGTCCATGTATTCATATGTTTAAAGATAATTGTACGAACAGTAACTGGAAAAATTATATTACTTTTACAATAATACAATTTTACACATTTTATGAGTACGTTCGATTCATTCATGCCATGCTAGTTTATAGAAAATACAAAACTACAATTGCGAGCATAAAAATAGCGACTGTAATAGCAATGACTGCACAAATAGATAGATTGATAGATAGATAGATAGATAGATAGATAGATAGATAGATAGATAGATAGATAGATAGATAGATAGATAGATAAATAGATAGATAGATAGATAGATAGATAGATAAATAGATAGATAGAGAGACAGACAGACAGACAGACAGACAGACAGACAGACAGACAGATAGATAGATAGATAGATAGATAGATAGATAGATAGATAGATAGATAGATAGATAGATAGATAGATAGATAGATAGGTAGATAGATAGCTATATAGATATATAGATTGATAGATAGGGCTAAGCTCAGGCTACTATCGGGGTCAGCTAGTGGCGGATAGCTGAACGACCTACAGATATGTAGGCTAGCTTCGATAAATAAACAGTCCCCGACCAAGAGCTGCAGAGACTAATGATGTGCTAAAAAAAAGTACAAAACCCTGAAGACGGATCTTTGACATGGCGAATAGATGCCGCCATTCAAATATGTATCTCCCGCAATGATATCCTCTAGAGAGGTTCACTAGGAGATTGACGACTCCGCGGTTTCCCAGTCAACCACAATTTGCCAAAATCCAGAAGCGTTTGTTCCATAGTGGGCAGCTCCCTGGTCGGCGTCTGCATTCATGTTAGAATCGGCTGTTGACTCACCTGGCGGTTAGGTATAAAACGCTAGGGGTAGAAACCCCGACAGAAAAGCCACAATGCAATGTCAAAATAATGAAAGTAAAGTGACGGTGCAGGGAGTTAATAACCCACTGCAACATCAACAATAACAACGGAGAAAATGGGGAAAATTATAACACGTTGAGTGATTCGTCCGAAGCTGCAGATGCACCTAGAGCAAACCCATTTGCTCGAAGCTCGGTCACAAAAAGGACTCCACCGGATGGAATTGGCACAGGCAACAGGAAGCAAATCTTAACATAAACGGTTGAAACAGCAACGGTCCAAACCAACGCCAATGGATCAAACAACGATGAACCAGCAAAAGAGTGAAAAAGGCCAGGAATATACCTTTACAAAGCTGGGACAACTGACAGTTGACCTTATGAAGTTCTTTAGGGGAAAAAACACAACGCCATAAAGGACCAAGTTAGGCTAATAAGACGAATATAAAACAAACTGCGTAATGAAAGGACGAAAGAGGTGGCTGATAACAACAAAATTGGAAAGGAGACTAAGGCACCCCAACAAATAACGCCCGTTAAAAAGATGCCAAACGTGACAGGGAAATAGATGAGGAAACCCCTAAAAGCACGGCTCCAAAGAGACAAAAAAGGTCACCGAAGAAGCAAAATCAACCTGTATTCGTAATTGATAAACTTCGGTTTTTTTTTGAAACCAAACACTTACTTGCTTGTGCTATATTTTCAACCTCATCTTAATTCCAACAAAATTATATTACTACTTGAACTGATAGTTTTATTTGTATAAACTATTCAAAAATGCTCTAAATTCCTCAACGTATACCATGATGATGGGCTTTCAAAATATCTGAAATAAATACAACAGAAAACCACAAATAAATAAATAATAAAAAAAAAACCCCAGTTAATCACAGCAATTTAATGAATAGTTTACCAAACTATCAAGCAGCAGCAACAGCAATATGAAAAAATATTCAGAAAAACTGCATGTGTATAATGAAGTATTTTTACGTAGATACGTAAGTACTCTCATGAACTACATACTTCTTATTTTATTGCCCAATTAGAACCTCAAATGTAGCTATTTTTAATAGAAATCAAATTGATACAAAAATATATACATATATATTCATTCAATCATAATCAATACAATGACACACAAGTCGCACGCATATACTTGCATCTATTGCATGTTTACTAGAACAAGTAAAGGTTGTGCCCAAACAAAAATATTATAAAAAAGTTAATTTTGTAGGTGGCAAATTCAAGTCCTTTTAGTGTTATCTCCTATTACTTGATTTATTCGTCATTTTCGTTTCCTTAGTAGTAATTTTTCAAAGGTTGTTTCAAAATGTTTATTTCTTTCCGATATTTTTCTTATGGAGCCAGTATTTCATAGTGTACACCCTGTTAAATAATATCTATATAATAAATAATTTCGTAAATATTTGTGGTGGGTCTTTTGATTTATAATGGAAAGCTGTAAAAGGAATTACAAACATAGATAATTTTCTGGTATGCGACATGGAATTGGAGATATAAAAAACATTCCGAAAAAAATTCGTTTGTAACATTGACTATGAAGTTACATACGCATTATTATTCAAAAGAAATTATAATATTATAAGAAAATAAACTTTTCGAAAGCAAAACCTTGCATTCTTTTGTGAACTTAAATGTTGTGATTTGTATTATCAAGAATTAATCCAAATTCTTTGATCAGAACAAGATTCATAAATTGGTTTCTGTTATTTGGTTTCAGCTAAATTTATTTCAAAACTTTACAAAAGATCTAAAAATAACGAAACAAATCAATTTGGCAACCCTTTCCGAAGAGAAGTGTATTCCAAAGAGGACCAATATGAACGATAGACGGACCGTGCAAAGTCTGGACTATAGGATGCTTTAGATTGGGTTAATCATTTAAATTTAATTAAATTTTTAACAGACATTGTAACGAATAATTTTCATTCGGCACTGGTTCCATTTTATAATCTAGTTAGATTACAAAATCACCTATAGATAGGAAACTTTTGGTTCCATCAAATTCATATAATTACCTGATCGGACTTTCTTACGCTTCATTCATCATTAGCTGGTCCGAACGATCTAATGTTTTAAAATCATCACTTCAGAACTGCACAAACTATATTTCGCTCCTATAAATCGAAGGAACAGATTCTGCATAAGCAATATGTGAGCAATTTGTGTGCTTCAGCGGATCTCCATTTCACTGTAATATTCAATAATAAGTTCTACAACTCAAAAAAATTTTAAAAATTGTTCCACCATTGTCCTCCCAGGGGCATATTAGATTGATGAAAGACCTCATCTTGATGTAAATTGCAATCCCGAGGAAAAAATTGCTACAATAACTTTTAGTCTGATGTCTGTCTGTCTGGCAGACTTTCGGACTTTGTCTTGTCCCTGTTATTCGAAAGGTTCCTTTAGGTTGTACGTGGTGCCTGTGATTTAAACCCTAATTCGCAGTAAGAGAATGTTGTTTAAAAGTCTGAAATTCAGGATAAGTTTGGTATTATTTCCGAGATCGAAGAGTGAATGTGGGACCTTAGTGTTGATAAAAAGTTTAAAATTGCATTAGATCCCTATATCGCTACACCCTTCCCATTGATGTTAGGGGGATCTTATCCACCCTTTTACCTAGGTGGATAAGATTGATAAAAGTTGCTAAGTTAGTCCAGTTATACAGTGTCAAATAACTATATTAATGATTAACTAACATCTTGCAAGCAAAATGAAACCATCAAAAATTTGGGTAGATAATAATGGACAGTCTGTAAGTGATAGTAGAGGACCTCTTGAGACCAATTTTTTGTCTATTAGTTGCGATTGCACAGTCAAGTTATTATTGCAGCGTGTCCCTGTGTCAAGGAGATCAAAATTATCTATAGCAAGTTTTAAAAAGTTGAAAAATCCATAGTTATTTCTCATGACATGATTGAACGGTGATCCGCTAGTAAATGTAATTTCGAATAGAGTTCGATCTTATCATCTTTGCAGTGGGAGCCATGAGGTATGCCAGATTGCATACTTGGATGTCAATGGTTGACGTTTCGAGATGTTTTTCTAGGATATTTCTTATGACCGACTCGATGACATAATTTCTAGTTATTGGAGAAAATTTCCAAGCAAGTTTCTTGGTACAGTTTTCGAACCATTAGGTAAGATTGAGAGGACAATGATATAGTCCTCAGTATTCTTATTTGGAAGGTCTTAACATGTTTTGTGTGGGTAGTGTATAGGGTACCGAAGTGATTATATTTCAGTGCTTTTGGCTTTCTAAGTTCAGCCAAATTTAAACGAAATGTAGTCCATGTAATTGTTTAGTATTATTGGTCCGATTAATGGAGAGTATTAAAGAAATGCTCCAATATATGGCTTTGATCGTTCAAAACTAGGATTTAATATCTTCGGGTTTTATGTTTCTTAATATAAATTTGCCACGAGCTGATTCCAAGGTGTATCGGTATTTTAATTTAATTCGGTTTCAGCATCTTAGCGATCCTCGGCTTATTTAATGTATTCGCGTTTCAGTTTTTTAATTCCGTTTCCAAGTGCTGTTGCCGACTCAACGATTGAAATGATGATTTTGTATTTGGGAAAAGACTAAGCAACAGAGCAGAGCGGTCAGACATTAGAAAACTCGATACATGGACCACCGGATTTAAAATACCTCAAAATTAGATGAACAATATCGGATATTTGCTCTAAATTCTGATTTCTCTATATTTTTGGGATACACTTGATCTTTCAGAGACATACAAAATATCTATATAATCGAGATATATCCGAAAACATTGCATCGAAGTATAGATATGTCTTGTCGGAATAAAAGTCGGGAATCTTTAACAATATATCCATAAAGAGAAGACATTCGCAGAGAAAAAAGTTATAGTTGAGAGAAAGAGATGAGCGCAAGTCTTAGACCCCTACAGAGTTGGATAAATCGATACAATTGCACATTTCTTAGTAGAATTCGATCTTTAAAAGACCAATAGAAAAACTTTAAAAAGCAGAATGAAAATATAGCAAATACAGAGTACATTTTAAGTTATATCAAGATCCTAAGCCTCAATTAGCCGCTTTTAAAGAACTGTGAAATTCTTTTAGACTCCAAATTATCATGGAAACTCAACACAGAGTCAAGAAGGCAACGGTCGCCTACTATACCCAACATAGTCACAACATAGTCAAATGGTTCCAACGTAGTCAAATGGTTCCAACATAGTCAACACTACCAACTTTGTTAGGATTTATCAAGAGTAGTATCTTCAGATTATTTCTTCAGAAGTCTGAATAAAGGTAGACTAAACTAGACACATGTAAAGGGTCCAAGTTGGTGTAAACCCCTGGCTGAAAAGGTATTTTATTACTAACGATAGTTTAGCGATAACGTTTGCCAACCTTGTTACCTTTATTTTGTTATTGGATTTTTTCAATGTAAAAGACAATAGCAACAGCAACAAGAAAGAACAACTTAAAAAAAAGTTGTGAATGAAATGACTTTAGACCTTGTTGGAATGTGGTATGGTGAGACAGCAACTGGTCTCAGACAGTCGGAGATACCCAAAGTCCGTTTAAGTTTTTATTATTTTTTTGCTGTTGTTCTTTCAAATACTAGACAGACATAATAAAATAGAAACTTACACATACATTTGCAAATAGATTTTGTGTAATTCAAAAAAAGTATCTGCAAGTACGTAGTTATTTTTATATAGTGTGTTGCTAATTTGTTTTTTTTCTATTTGGCGATAAAGTATTTTTTTTTATTTAGTTCTCTTAAACAAAGTTTTGTTGTCTTAAATATCTCTTAAATCTATTGGCTCTTTTTCTATGTGCTATAGTAAGATTGTTATTGTTATCATTAGTTATTTTGGCATTTAGTTATTGTTGTTGTTTTTCTATAATATATTTCTATTTAATTGTGTATTTCTATAAAAAAAAGAGCAAATAGCAAATGTGTTTGTAGGTGAGTGTAAGTTAAAATGAGTTGATCAAACTAAAATTTTGTTGTTTGTTTTTTTTGGGGGGACCTTTTTTTGCTTTTTATTAGATTAGCAAACTAATTATTGATAAAGTATTGGTGAGCAGAGGGCTGCTTAATTACCCAGCCGATTGCAGAAGTTGTCTCACAACTAGTTACCTATTAACCTACTTTAAAGGCTTTCAATTGGCTAAAAATCACTATTTTATTTATTTTAGATACTTTGAGCGATATTCTTATAACAATTTCTTTAAATATCGACAATTACTCCCGAGATTTTGGAAAGATTTTAAAAATCTTAAAATTTAAAACTATCGGGTACTAAGAGAGTAAAAAAAACACAACAACTGATAGCAAGTGTTTACATTAGTATAAGTGAGAGATGCTGTAGGTATTTGTTGTTTATTTCTTTCAAATAATTTTTAGGTGAAAGGGGTTTAAAAATGACAGAGGGAGCTAGCTTTTACAATTAATAATGGCGGCATTGAAATATATATTTTTTTTGCTCCCTATTGTGTGATATTTACATACACATATGTATATTTTTGTGAATATTTGTTAATTTTATTAAAAAAAAAACAACAAAATATACAACGCAAAAAATAAATTAACAAAAACATATTAAGTATAAAAAAAAGAGCACAAAAAAATACAATAACAATTTCATTAATTTGTATATTTTGTTTTTGGTTTATTTTGTTAATATAAAAAAAATTCGTTAACAAAATGGCGTCTATTACGCTTTATAGTATGTGGAATAATACTGACATTTTGTATGAGTAGTTCGTTGCTAAATTGTATTTTAATGAAATTGTAATGAAATATTACGCACTTATTTTTATTTCATTTATTTGAAATTGTAATTTTGAAATATTTTTTTGAAATAATTACTTTTTTTAAATAGGAAATATTTTTTATTAAAAGTTGTGTAAAAAATTTGTTTTGAAAGTGTCTAATACTCGCCTCGACCTTTGCTTTTTCTACAACAGATATATTTTCTGAATCCTTTTAAAAAGTAATGTCTGCCCATATATTGTTTTAGATCATACAGGTATTCTAGAAACTTCCCAGGAAAAACTTTATTTACCCGGTAAGTAGGCAAGTAATATTGAAGCAATAGGGAAGTGCTTACTTTTGGGGTGAAGAACTAATTATTTTTGTTTGACAAGGATCAAAAAATAACTGGTTACTAAATGTGCTTACCCACTTTCCCGGGCTTAAACATAGCTCTATAGGTTTTTTTATATATATTAGTACTCAGTGCTCCATTAACAAGTTATTTTATAGCACTTTTTGGAAAAGTTTTTACATAGAAGTATAAATCGACTGGTTTTAAAAGAAATACTGATATCAACCATAATTCGTACCTCAAGCGTTGGACTAATTCTCTAAATAATTGACTACAAATCCCATTCAAAAAAAAAAAAAAAAAAATTAAATAATGTTATTGATAACGACCACTCATTACCAGGTAATGTATTAAATAACTAGATTATCTAGATTACTCATTACCAAAATTTAAAGATTTCTTGCTTGCAATATCAGATATTTGCTATAAATTCTGATTAAACTATAATTTTCTTTATATTTTCGAGATGCATTCTATACACTTGATCTTTTAAAAAAGATCTATTGAGATATGTATATTCAAAAACATTGCAGAAACTATAAGTATGTGTTGTCGGGAATAAATCGGGAATCTTTTAAAATATATCCATATAGAGAAGACGTTCGCAGAGAAAAAAATTATAGTAGAAGTTGAAACAAAGAGATGAGAGCAAGTCTTAGAGCTCTACAGAGTTGGATAAATTGATACAATTGTATATTTCCAAGTACAATTCGTTCTTTAAAAGACCAATAGAACAACTATGAAAAGCAGAATGAAAATTAAGCAAAGAGAGTACATTTTAAGATTTATCAAGATCCCATGTTTCAATTTGCACGCTAAATTTCTAGGAATTAATGCTAGACTCCAAGTTTTTACGGAAACTCCAACACAGAGTCAAGAAGGCAACAGTCACCAAACATATACCAAATGGTCCCAACATATTCATCAGTAGCAACTCCGTTAGGTTTAACCGAGTGTAGTATCTTCAGATTCATTCTTTAGTAGGCTAAAAATAGGTGAAATAGTCTGGACTCATGTAAAGGAGCCAAGTTGGTGTAGCACTAATTCAATGAAAAGCGCACTATACTCTTTTAAATCGGAGTAGACGGGATATATCGAGGTTGTTAGCTGTAATAACAGGATACTGGGTGCTAAGCAGACATACTAGTCGTCTTGGGCTTCCCTTCAATGAACACTATAGCAATTGCAAAGACAAGTAAAAGGAAAAAACTGTCTTCGATTTTCTCTGTGAATGCCTTGCTCTAAAAGGAAATAATTCGCCAAAAAATCGAATAAACTTGATCCACATGTTAAGAAACAATAATCCTAATTCCATATTTTTGACAACTTTAAATTACAGTTCTAAACAATATCAATCGATATCGATCAGTAAATAGAGATTATGAGAAAAACAATAAGTCTATACATCAGCAGATCGGAACAATATCAATCGCTATTGATCAGGAAATGGAGATTAAGAGAGAAGCATTAAGTCTATATATCGGCAAAGAGTTGTGAGAATATGTATTATATCATAGTTCTTGTAAAAGAAAGAGTAAAGAAGAGTCTATTGCATTTCTATTAAGTTAAGACGTAGTTCTCCCTCGATCGAACTTTAAGACAAGTTACAAATCGTATATTTCTCTGAAAAAGCTGTGGTCGAAATTTGTGAAATAAATAATTGACATGTTATCCGAAGTTAGTATTTCACATCACATGGGACACTAATACAACACACAGTCCACGTAAATCTAGAAAACAATACTACTCAATTTAGTTACTTTAGAAATATGTTTCCAGTAAGCCCGAAGGACCAATAGTGATTTTTAATATGCATCAAAAAGATTCATTTAAGCATATCCTTCAATATTACTATAATTATTAAAAACTAACATATTTTTTTAAGAAAACACTTATTTAGTTTACATTCCAAAAAAAAAACAAAAATTTACACCCTTTTTTGTACTTACATTATAATTTTTTGCTGGCAGTTTGTATATGTAGCTCTAATCCAACCCAATTCATTCATTTATCCATTGAGGCAGCAGTCGTCATTCAACTAAAAAACATACAGACAAACAGGATATTTTATTATCTTAGTATGTTTTTTTATATGTGAAATAATTAAAATTTCTGGGAAATCTCATCAAACCAGAACAAATGAAAAAAAAAAGAACCAAAAATTGAGAAACAAATTAAAGTGGCAGAACGAGCCAAATGAAAAATCTTTACCTTGTGCCCGTTATCAGTTTACAAAAAGGAAATCATCATCATCTCCAGCAACATTTTCACACACTCACTCAATTTTAGATATGTAGAGGATTGAAGAATTATATGATATTAAGGGGAATGTACACTTTCAAAAAGCATTTAAGGAAAAGAATCCAACCATTACTACAAATAATATGTATACTTGTGAGTGTACAACTTGAAGTATTCTTGATTATAGTCCGATATATGTAATTAAATAGAATCTCTATAATCATATAGGACTAGACAATAGGCTAGATTAGACTATAGACTAGAACATAGAGCAGAATATAGTATAGGCTATAGTATAGACTATACTATAGACTAGACCATAGACTAGACCATAGACTAGACTATAGACTAGACTATAGACTAGACTATAGACTAGACTATAGACTAGAATATATACTAGACTATAGACAAGACTATAGACTAGACTATAGACTAGACTATAGACTAGACTATAGACTAGACTATAGACTAGACTATAGACTAGACTATAGACTAGAC
>NC_060953.1:56997877-56999611 GCF_022045245.1 Lucilia cuprina
GTTTCTATCTATCTATCTATCTATCTATCTATCTATCTATCTATCTATCTATCTATCTATCTATCTATCTATCTATCTATCTATCTATCTATCTATCTTATAATTCTAATTCATTATATTTTCAATAAATTTCCTTTAACAAATACCTATTACTCTACAAAATCTAATAAATATTTAGAGAATCTGTTTTCTAATTTTCTATAATAACCATAAAAATAAAAATTTGTTTCTGTGCCCCATAGATACATAGTTGCAGCATTGTTGGCTATTTTGTATATGGACGGTTAACATGTATCCACATCCATATACATTTTATCTGATTTGTGGCAAAAGAATTTATTCCAAGAATTTTACAATGTGGTGGCGCATGCGCACACAGTAGGCGCCTTAAATGCAAAAAGCCAAAACTTTGCAAAATTAAATTTTTCTTATTTTTTATATACATAAGTTTTTTTAGATACGATATCTGCAAAAAACATTCTAAATTGTCTGACAATGGCATAAAAGTAAATACTTAGATTGTTTAGTTTTTTGGCGAGTTGTTTAAACGAAAAATGTGAGCAGAGCTTTCAAGGAGTAAAAAATTCAGGGTTAATAGTTGAAAGATTATGTTAAAACATTTTTATTTTTTTAATTTGTATTTAGTAGAAATTAATATAAATACGCAAGTTATCAAAATTTGAATAGATTTTTTTATAAACGCATTAAATAAACACATTCCTTTGCATTACAAAAATAGCAACAAAACTATAAATTCCTTTTATTACCCGCTGAGTAAAAACAAGCTCGCTAAACGAACGAAGACTAAAAGTCTATGAATAGAAATTCTTTAAGGAAAAAATCTTTATATCACTTAAGTGTGGCAATGGTAGGCAGCATGCAACAGACATATAAGTAAAACTGGCTGTTTAAACAACTGCCTGGTTGTTGTTGGGGTTCAGTTGGTTTACTAGATAGCAAGCAAGCAGGCAGACAGGCGGTCATACACATAACTCTTGTTGTTGAATAGTTGCTATATTGATAATGAACTTCATTCCAAAGGATTGCCAATGTTGTTGTTATTGTTGTTGTTGCATGGTTAATGTCGTTTATACATGTTCATTTGATTGTTTATTTATCTTTGTCTGTCTGTCTGATTGTTTGCCAGCCAAGTCTTTAAAAGTGTAACTGCAAATTTTTAGAAACATGATCAAACTGAAAATCCAAACTTTTTAAAAGGAATGCAGACTTACAGGCTAAATCTTCACACTATTAATGAAAAAAAAACACACACACACACATAAACTTAAGTGTTTGTTCTTGTTGTTAAATATTTCTTCATATAGAAGTTGTTGAATGTAGAATTGTTATATGCAAAAATTTGTTTAGGAACACAAAACCAGTAGAACCGCATTATAGTAGAAACAACAAAAACAAAAAAAAACTAAAAGATACACCTATTGTTACGAAAGGATCTTTTAAAGTGTTTTAAATTCATTTGTATTCATACTTACTCACACACGGACAAAACAAACCGACAATGATGCATTTAAAAATATTTACACTTCAGATTGTTTAAATAGGAGCAGTAGTTAATAGTGTAAGTGTAGTCTACATTCCAGTCTACAGTATAGTTTATACTGTATAATAGTCTAGTCTATAATCTAGTTTATAGTCTAGTCTATAGTCTAGTCTATAGTCTAGTCTATAGTCTAGTCTATAGTCTAGTCTATAGTCTAGTCTATAGTCTAGTCT
>NC_060953.1:56999711-57008189 GCF_022045245.1 Lucilia cuprina
TTCTAGTTCTGTTCTAGTTCTGTTCTAGTTCTGTTCTGGTTCTGTTCTAGTTCTGTTCTAGTTCTGTTCCAGTTCTGTTCTAGTTCTGTTCTAGTTCTGTTCTAGTTCAGTTCTAGTTCTGAGCTAAATCCGTTCCTGCATTACAGAAAAACTTAATAACTCCCATTCATGAGCCATTTTTCGTCCAAAAAATATTTCTCTTTTTTTTAACGCAGAACTATTTCAAATAATGCCGTGTACTTGCTATTGACTTAAGAAAATTCCATTGTACAACAATAACAATAATACGTACTACGTACTTTGAGAAATGTTGCATACAATGGAATTTAACTTTCTCTTCTACAGTCACCGATATCGGTACAATAGTCGTTATAAGTATTAAGAAGAGTGTGTGTAAAAAATAAATATTTACTCGTTACAAGTACAAAAAAGAAGAGAGTATTCATACATTAGTGTTATTTACGTAGTTGATAACCGACCTGGGTTGGGAAATACTGTGATATTGAAAATTTTAATGTACGAATTGCAATTCGACTAGAAAATATCAACAGTCGATAATCCATTTTAAGATCGATTATCGACTAATAACCTTTCACGAAGATTTTTGTCCAAAAACGATATATTCTGTAAGATAAGTTTTCATCAATTTGCTGTAATAAGTAAGAGAAATTTCATAAAATTTTCTATAAAAAGAGAAAATTGTATATAAAAAGATACATTTTTGAAGATTTTCTATACAGAGGATAGGATCAACAAAGCACATCGTTGCTGGGAGATATAAGGCCTCTTGGAAGAATCCAAAGATTGTACGTATTCTGACACACAGAATTACGAGAATTACAAAATTAGACGTAAGGATTGAGACTAATGCAGATCATGTGGAGAAAACAGTGAAACTCTGGAACACTCTCTTTACCGCTGTCAGGCATTCGTCGATATTAGATCTAAGTATCTTGAAAGTGATGTCCTTCTGGAAAGATGATGTAGTATACATCCTCATTTCAACCTAATCTTCTATAAAAGGGAAATTTTAGAAGATTTTTGTTAAAAAGAGACATTTTCAGAGATTTTCTTCAAAAAGAGAAATTTTTGAAAATTTTCTCTAAAAAGAGAAATTTTCTAAGATTATTTATAAAACGAAGTTTTCTAAGATTTTCTCTAAAATGAAATTTTCGAAGATTTTCTTTCAAAACAGAAATTTTGGAAGATTTTCTATAAAAAGATACAAGATTTTCAATAAAAAATAGCTTGTTACATACTGTTCAGACAATAATGGGTCTCATAGCTCTTATACATAAACGTTTAGTTCCCCACGCGTCTTAAGTCGAAATCAGTGGAATTGATTCATTCAAAATTCCAATCCAATCCACAGTTAAAAGTTTACATGTGTATGAGTAAAAGTGTAAACAATCTACGCTTACGCACTTTTCGATGTCAATTGCAAGATCTACTCACCCATACAGCAACAAAATTGTTTGTTCACATACATAAACGTGGATATATGTATGTATGTATGTAGTATATATTAACTTAAGCCTGGAATGGCTTGGCTGTGGCAAGTCATAGTTGTACAATAACCAGCCATATCTCCAAATTGAAGATGAAATTTCGACAACAACAAGGCAAGAATGAAATGAAGCAACAACAACAAAAACAATAATAAAAAATGTGTGTGTTTTTTACAAAAACCCAAAATGAAAATAACAAAAACAAAGTTTCTCACGTTCCTCTTCCTAAATTCTTGGAATTGCGATACATTAAAGATGTCTGTCTGTCCGTCCCAGTGCTCATTCGTTCGTTCGTTCATTCTTCGTCTGTTTGTCTGTCTGGGTCTTATAAGTTTTTTTTTTTATTTTTTTTGTTGATTCGGCTCGAAAAACAACTCTGCTTTGTACCATTCAATTTATCCATACGAGTGCAAACAAACGCAGGGACAGACGATAACTTTGTCTCTAGATATTCGTATTTGGATGATTATGAGGCCTAACCAGTGTTGCTACATACATATTTATTCAACGTGTTTTTTGGATTTTTTTATTATTTTTCTTGTTGTTGTTGTGTGTAACTACTCGTATGAGTGTTTATACAATTTTATTTTATTCTTTTAACCAGTATTTTTTAGCTTCTGAGCAAAATGCCGACCGACTTAACGAATGCATAATAAAAATGACAACAATAACAATAACAACGAAAATGTTCGTAAGATCGAGGGAATGAACTCACTTCACTGATTGTCAGTTTGTCTGCCAGTTTCACTTTAATGTTATGGAACATTAAGGTTGTTGGATGCATAAAAATAAAATATTCCTTTTGGCCAAGTTCAGAGACAACAAGCGAATTTATTCAATTGTGTTAGTAGTATATCATCCTTTTTATTGGTAGTAATATGCGAGGGTGGTGAAATCAAATTTTTAAAAATTTTTAAAAATTTTCTATAAAAATTTTACAATTTTTTTTTTTATAATAAGAGATATTTGGGAAAAGTTTGTTTTTTAAAACAGACATTTTGAGAAAATTTCATGTAAAATAAGAAACTTTTCAATAATTTTCTTTAAAACGATAAGTTTACAAAAAAAAAAAAAAAATGTTTTATAAAAAATAAATCTTTTTAAAAATTTTCTATAAAGAGAGACATTTTTAAATATTTTCCATAAAAATTTAACATTTTTATGAATATTCTATATAAAAAGACTATTTTTTTTAAATGTTTCGTTAAAAAACAATTTTTCAAAAATTTTTCTGCAAAAAGACACATTTTTCAATAACAAGGGAAATTTTTCAAAAGAAATTCTTTAAAAAGAAATATTTTTCAAAACTGTTTCAATCAAAATAAAAATTTTATAATAAAATAAAAATTTTTTGAAATAAATTTATAAGAACATTTTTAAAAAATTTTAAACATTTTCTATAAAAAAATAAAAATTTTCATACATTTTCTTTGAAAAGAAAACATTTTTAAAAAAATTTTAAAAAAGAGTAGTTTTTCTGCTTTATTAAAACAAAAAGAGAATTTGTAAGAAAACTTTTCTTTAAAAGAGAAAATTTCACAAAAAAAATTTACAAAAAAGTATTTAAAAAAAATAATAAAAATATAAAAAAATCTATGAAAAATAGACTTTTTAAACAAATTTCAAAAATTCTCATAAATTTTCTATAAAAAACGAATTTTTCAAAAAAGTTTATGTAAAAATTTGTTTTAAAAATGTTTATTAAAAAAAAACAAGTGAAATTAAGAAAAAAATCTATAAAAAGAGAGAATTTTCGAAAATATTTGATTTTTCGAAATCCTTTCCAAAAAATTTCAATAATGAACAAAAATTTGTTGGAAAAAATCGATAAAAATTTTCTAGAAAAACAAAAAATTTCATAAATTTTCTTTAAAATGAGAAAATTTTCTATAAAAAAAGAGAGAGTTTTAAGACATTTTTAATAAAAAGAAAAATTAAAAGGGTTTTGGAAAAAATCGATAAAATAGTTTAATATTTTTTATAAAAATAGCAAAATTTTCTTAATATTTTCTTTAAAATTAGAAATTTTTCTATAAAAAAAAGAGTTCTTGAAAAATTTTCAATAAAAAGAAAAATTGTCCTAAAATTTTCTATAAAAAAGATGAATTTTTTAAAACATTTTAATAATAAAATAGAATTTTTTGAAACAAATTTATAAAAAGAGATATTTTCCCAAAAATTTCAAAAGTTTTCTATAAAAAGAGAAAATTTTTAATTTTTTTTATAAAAAGACAGATTTTTTGAAATTGTTTTAATAAAAATAGAAATTGTAAGATAAATGTTTTTTAAAAAAGAAAATTTCCTAAAAAAAATTTATAAAAATGAAGAATTTCAAAAAAGGAAAATTTTATTTTGAAAACAGTTTTTCTTAAAAATGAATATTTTTTGTAAAAATTAAAAAAAAATTCGTTTAAATAGACTTTTACTTAAGAAAATCAAAAAACGATCGAAAAAATCGATAACAAGATCAAAATTTTAAAAATTTTGTGTAAAACTGAACTCTTCAAAAAATTTCTGTAAAAAAGAGAAAATTTTATATATTTTCCGGAAAAAAGTTTTTCGAAATTTGTTTAAGAGAATCAAAGCTTGATCGGAGATCGATAGCAAAATCGAATATTTAAAGAATTTTCCATATAAACTGAATGAATCAAAACAATTTATGTGAAAATATATATTTTAAAGTTTCGGAAAAAAGGGCTTATCGAAAGAGAATTAGATATCGGTAGCAAGATCAAACGACGATCGTTTAAAACATTGATTTTAAAAAATCTCAAAATATAGAAAAAGAGGATGAATATTGTGTAAGAACTCTTTACATTAGTTTAAATTAAGATCAGTGATCATATGTAAAATGATCGTAGATCAATTCTTAATTCTAACGTCAGATTTATTCTATTAACAATTTTATTATACTGATGATGACTGCACCACAGTTAAATTCACAAAATGGCGATAATTTCTCTTAACATATTCATACATACAAAAAGTACATATGAATAAATGTAAAGAATTTCATATAATCTCTCTTTTGAAAGATCAAATTTTTATACATTTACTTTGTGAATAACAATTGAACAACAGCAACAGCAACAACACACAGTTAGAGAAATGAAGAGCAGCAGCAACAGCATGTGATTATTGTTGTGCCAGAGACATCGGTCGTCGGTTCGATCAAATGTTAAAATAATAATGATCGTGTATCGTATCGTATCGTGTCGATCGATCGATTTCTCAGCTCTTTTTTTATTCAAAATTCAATTTAAGCACACAGTCAAGTCAGTCAGTCAGCCAGCAGTGTGCAGCTTTTTAGTTTAATCGTGTTATTTTCATTTTTGTATTTTTGTTATTATCGTTGTACTATATAGATGAGTAAAATGTTATTATTGTTGTTGGCTCCACTCAGCAGGGAAATTGGTTTAATCTAATTGGTCAAACGATCGTATTTCGTTAATGCGTCGTCGTGTCCGACGACATTTTTTTTTGTTTCTTTCACATTTTATTTCATTTTGTTTTTTATTTTATTCATTCTTTTGTAAATATTTATTGTTGTTGTTTGTTACTGTTGTTGTCTCCAACATTTTGTCATCAAAAGCCTACAAAGCTGTAAATGTTTTTGTTGTTCTTGATATTTTTCTTTCTTTTTTTAATTTTTTAATTCTTTTGATTTCATTTTGTTTTTGTATTGTTTAATCGAAGAAATATATTTTTTATTTATTTCATTAGAAATAAATAATTTGAATTTGTCTTTAAATCTAAAAGAAAAAAAAATGGTCATTAAATGCCTGTGGTGTTGGGAGTCGTTTGTCGGTAGATGGTTTGTAATGTTGGAATTTAAAATTTATGACCAGGCGTTGCGTTTGTATACAAATCATTAGTTTAAGGTGCCAAAGTTGATCACCACCGACCGACCACCTTTTTTTTGTTGTATGTTGGGGGTTAAACTGTCAATTTGATTTAGGTTCGAAAATCACCTAAAGGCGGTAAATGGAGGATGTAAAATTTAATTAGAGAAAAGCATTAAATTTATTTTCGGAAATTTTTCTAAAAAATATAAAATTTTTTTCTTAAATTATAAACAATTTTTTTCAAAAATTTATATTGAAATAAGAAATTTTCGAATATTTGTTATTGAGAACAGAAATTTCTATTAAAAATAAAAATTTTTGAAAAATTTTGGTTTAAAAGAGAATTTTTGGATTCTAAAGAGATATTTTCGATCATTTGTATAAAAAGAGAAAAATTTTCCCAAAATTTTTTGTTCATCTGAATTTCAAAAAATATTCGAATTTCGAAAATGCTCAAATATTTTTCTATTAACAAGAAAGATTGTTGTTCAAATATATGTATTTTCAAATATATTTTCAAATATTTTTTTATTATAAAGAGATATTTTCGAACATTTGTATATAAAGAGAAAGATTTTCCCAAAATTTTTTGTTCAAGAGAAAACATTTCGAACATGTTCGAAAAATATTCGAATGTCAAAAAAATTTCCCAAAATTTTTTTGTTCAAAAATTAACCTTTCGAATATTTTCTATTACAAATACATATTTTCGAACATTTACTATTAAAATGAGATATTTTTCAAATATTTTCTTTTGTAAAATGATAAATTCGAACATAGTCGAAAAATAATCTATATTCAAAAAATTTTAGAATTTCGAAAAAAGAAAAATTTTCAAAAATGTTTTGTTCAAATGAGAGCATTTTAAACCCTTTCTATTGTAAAAACTTCTAAAAATATTTTTTTTTGTAAAATTATATATTCAAACATTTTTCAAAGTTATTCGAATTTCAAAAATTTTATATAAAAAAGAAAATATTTTTAATCAAAAGAGAAAGTTTTCAACCTTTTCTATTGTAAAAAGATATTTTCGAACATTTACTAACGAAATGAGATATTTTTGGAAAATTTTCTATTCAAAAATTCGAATATTTTATATTTTTGAATATTTTTTTTTAAGAGACAATATTTTGAACTTTATCTTTAATAAAAAGGCATTTTCGAAATATATTCGAATTTCCAAAATTTTGTATTTAAAAAACAAGAAAAATTTTATTTCAAAAAGCCAAAATTCGAAAATTTACAAGTATTTTTGCTTAAAAAATGATATTTTTAAACATTTACTATTAAAATGTAATATTTTTCAATTATTTTCTACTCAAAAGAAACATTTTCGAAAATTATTCAAATTTCGAATATTTTTGCTTTGAAATGGATATTTTTGAATATTTTTTTTTTTCAAAAAACTATTCGAATTTTGAAAGAGAATATTTTCCGAAAATTTTTTGTTCAAAAGATAACATTTCGAAGTTTTCGAACATTTGAAGAGAAAATTTTCTATTCTAAAGAGATATTTTAAAAAATATTTCATACAAAAGAAAATTTTTCGAAAACTATTCGAATTTTTAATATTTTCTATTAAAAACTAAAATTGTTCACATATTTATATTTAAAAGAAAGCTATTCGAGAGCAAGGTGCCACGCCCACTTACTAAACAACTAATAAAAGCCTTATATCTCGAAAATTAGAATCCACAAATCAACTTTGACATCTATAAGAATATTTTGGAAAAAATTAACGGATTGAAAATTAAGAAAATATTAATTCTGTATATTTCGGAAAATTTAACAGTTAGAGTCGTTAGAGCCATATGATTATTTAGGACAAAACGTGGGTAGATTAGCAAAAGGGGGCGTGACACCTCCCATTTTAATTTAAAAAAAAATTCGTTTATCTTGGAAACTATTAGAGTTAAAAACTTGAAATTTTGCACAAAGAACTTTAACATCCATGAAAATATTTTGGATAACAAATTGGCGGACTACCAATGGGAGGAGTAGAACCTCCCGTATGAATTATATACAAAAAATCTTTTATCTTGGGAAATTAAAGATAATTCTTCGAAAGTTTATGAAAAGTATAACAAAATTCTATACAAGTTATGAAATTTTCAAAAAAATTCATAAAATAGAAGAAAATGCTATAAATTTGTTTCCTTATTTTTTTTTGTTTTTTTATTTTGAATTCCCTGCCCTAACATTATTAAAATTTTTAATTTTTTAACAACACTAACGAGTTTATTCATTATCGACCACAAAACAATCATTAAGAATAATTTTCAATTACACCTTTTTTGTAATTTAAACTGGCGTCTAAGACATTTATCAAAATTAAGTATCACTTTAACGATCACTACCACCCACCTCTTTACAAATTCTCACACATTGACGACTCTTCGCATACCACATCATATGTACATACATAAATTGGGTTAATAGATCTTCTAGATTATTACCACCGTAGTAAAAATTAAAAAAAAATCCTAAAATAAAACTCTTTAATTACCATTTAATTTATGCATTCCATTAAAAACTCATTCAACTCATTCATTCCCAAGAAATGTAATAAATTTTCAACCGACTATATTTAATAGAAAAAAATGAAACAAACTTAACTTTATTGTTATTTAAAATGTATGCAATCATTTTTACAATAAATTCCAAGAATTTTCTATTTAAGAATTTTAAAATGTAAATTTTAATTCAAAATTAAAAACTTCTTTTGTGGGCAATAAAAAGTGAATCAAAGAAAAAGTCACAGAAAGATAGAGTATCGTTTTATTTGGGGGCTGGTTTGTCGCTTAAATTGTAATGAGACTTTGAACTATTTAGATGCGATAGAAAAATCTGTTAATCAATTATTTATGTAAAAATAAGAGTGTAACTATGGATGGATGTGGAAAAAAGTAGTATAAATTGATGATATATTCATAATAAAACTATAATTTAGGGTGTCCCTTAGCTAAAAGTTTTCACTTAAAAGGAATTTCAAAATAGATAGTTTGTTAGATAGATAAATAGATAGATAGATAGATAGATAGATAGATAGATAGATAGATAGATAGATAGATAGATAGATAGATAGGTAGATAGATAGAAAGATAGATAGATAGATAGATAGATAG
>NC_060953.1:57008289-57036460 GCF_022045245.1 Lucilia cuprina
TCGCTTGTTTGGAAGTGTAAATTGTATGTTCGAAACATGTTTTTTTAATTTATTAATATTGTAGTCTTGTTCGTTATTGTCGCTGCTGTTATGATTGTGTTTATTGTTATTTGTCTACCAAGTAAATTTTTATTCTTGTTTCTCTGTCCGGCCATCCGTCTGACTGTTGTTGGTCTTTGATGAGACAATCTTACGGTTTTTCCACAGTGAGGAAAAATAATAAAAATAAAAAAATAGAAAAATAAACTACTTAAGCGGTACATTTACATTAAATATGTTTGTTTGTTCGTTTGTCTATTCATCCAGCTATCCAGCGATCTATCTATATGTTTATATGAATGTATTAATGAATGTACAACATAAATATACATTCGAACTTGCATACGAGTGGCAAAGAGTGGATGTAATATGGTGGGTCTGGTATTTATCAGTTATACACGTTAAGAAATTAGAGAAATTTTATGTTTCCAGAATAGGCAACAGACATTTTATAGTGATCAATCACAAGTCAGAGCGGGTACGGGGAAATGCACAATTAATTGATCAGCGTTAGCCTATTTTACTGTTCCGGTTGCAAGTAACCTCGGTGTATCTTCTAAAATCTTGATGTTATATTAATTGCGGACTATAGAGATGTTATCAGTATCTAAAGTTAGTAGGTCCCTTAAAATGGTCTAAAATTCATAGACCGATCAATGTAGCTAATCTTAGTGGTTACCAAAACCTGTCATGTACTGATTATTGGTGATAAAATCACAAGAACTATATAGCTAGGTTTCCTTACAAGCTACAAGGGCTCGATAGTGAGTTGTCTCTAGAGCATCCTGTTCTTTTAAAAGAACTTTTGTTTTTGTTAAGATATCATCTTGGCCGTAAAGGACAAGTTTAAACAATGATCTTCCACGTCTCAGCAGACGTTATAAAGAAATATTTTAATCTTTAGATAGGTATACTTTAGTCACTGGATTTTGAATGTTGTTGGCCTGAGCTTAAGGAAATCAATACGAGATAATTATTTCTCTCAGTGTTTTGAATTTATTTATTTAGTTTTTCAGCGTTTTTTATGTCATTTAGTAATTTTATTTAAAGAAAATATTATTACTGTTTTCTTTATTGCCCATCCATCTAAATAATCATCGTATCTACATACAATCTATCCATCTACCCAAACAACCATTCATCCAGCCATTCTTACCCATCTAATATATTGATAATGGCTTTGTGTGAGTTTTCTTTTTTTTTTTGCGGAGATGGAAACTGCAGTTATAAAAAACTGTAAGAGTGTAATACGCGACTATAATGAATCTTATATATCCACTATCATATCCCCCGGGGACATTTTACTTGATAAAAGACTGCATCTTAATGTTATTGCAATCCAGGGGAAAAGAGATGAAAGACTGCATCTTGATGTTATTGCAATCCGGGGGTAAAGAGAGTACCTCTAGTGAACCGGGACTGTAAACTGGTCTTTACTCATCGGAACTTCCTTGGAATGATTTGATCTGGAATCGAACCAGAGAACCACATAATCTGATACCACGGTTGACTAGTTAAAGTACCTTCGAGATCCACGAAGTGGTTGTGGTTTAAACCCAAATTCGCTGGAAGAGTGAGTTGCGATTAAAAGACAGATGCTCGGTAAACTCTATATTTCAGGATAAGTTCGGTACTGTTGCCGGTAATATCCTTTCACATTTACCACAGTGTATTCTCTGTGAATAAGAACAAAGTCTTCAGTTTAATCGATGGATTCGTACATCGATCTACCAGTTACGGCTTTAAGTGCTACTGCCGACTCATCAGAGGAAGTTAAGCAACGGGACAACAATGGTCAGGGATTAGATAGATTAAGTACTAGAACAAAGTGCACGTATACTGGGCGGAAGTTTCATATACATAAATACCACCGGCGTGTAAGAAGCATGATGGAACGGTGGTAAAGGCTCACCAAGAAATAAGGCCAACACGAAATCCACTATCATATATCGATATTGATATAGACATCATTATTCCCCCCGGGAGCATGTTTCCATTATGAAATCTCCATCATGGTGTATTGCAATTCCCCGGTAAAGAGTTGATACCAATTCCTCTAGTCTGCTAGGACTATAAACTGGTGATGTTCCTTCGGGAATTGCTACCTGAGTTCTTCATAGAGGAATTCAGGGGCGTATGGTAGACCGTCTCTAGTCTACCCAGTGGATGAAAAACCACCGTGAGATAAGGCCGTCAATGCAGGTGCTCACGTTAATCTTTCGACATTCATAGGCATCATTAGAGAGAGTACCATTTCGTAGAACCTAAAACAAAATATTGATCATACTCTTATGAGTAAGATCAATGACAAAATCTTGATACTGATTATGAATGAGAGCTTTAAAAAAGAAATAAATTTCAACATTCCCTTCCCTGCTTAGTGGTGTTCAATCAGTTTGGCTGATTGCATTTATCGGTTGCATTGACTGGCTGACTGACTGGTCGCTCGGTTATTTGAATAGTTGGATTGCTTGTTTAGTTACTTGGGCGACTGATTGCTGTTGTTCCCTTTTATTTTTTCCAACTTCTTTCTACATACTTTAAGAGTTTTCGAAAATGATTTTAATGTTTACTTGTAAACTGATATATACACTCACAGAGAATTCCAGGAATTAGGAAGCATCAATAGGTCAATAATAGATAATGAATGGCATGCGGCACAACCTCAAAAGAAATTTCAGTTTCTTTATTCTTAAACTATTTTTTTGGGGTTTTAGTTTAACATTTACTTGTTGCTTTCTTTTATTTTGGAATATATTTTGTTGTTTTTTTTTATTCAATCATTCTATGGGTTTCTATTTTTTTTATAGATTTGTTGTTGTTTTTTATGTGTATTACGAGAAAAAAAAAACAACAAAAAAATATTGAAAATGAAAAACAAACCGTATTGATAGATAAAGTTAACAAAACTATTTTGACGCCCCTTAGAGGAGTGTGAATGTGTTGATGACGTTACAAACGTTAGATTTCCTAGAAACCCATTGACCTTTTGTATGCGTGTGTGTGGGAAATATTTTGTTAAATATTTTTTACGAAAAAAAAACCTAAAAAAAACACACAAACACATTAATTTTTATTTTTGTGTATTTAATCTCTGTTTGAAATATGTTTTGTTTTTTCTAATCCTTGTGACAATTTTCCCCCTACGAAAGTAAGAAACGAAAACTAATTCACACAAACACATATAAAATTTCCCTGTTGATTTCTTGAGAATTTTTAAAAAAAACCTAAATTCAAAACTGTACAAGAATTTGATTTTCTTCATTCCAATACAATTTGTTGTGTAACAACGTTTGTATGTATGTGTGTATATGTGTATGTTTATGCATTAATTATGATTCGATAATGAATTGTAAATACAATCAGTTTTCGATAATCTTTCTTGAGAAATCTATTTGATATTGATCAGTTTGAAAAATTATAGTTCATTAAACCAAAGCAACAACAGTTAATTTTCAAACAAAAATAATCTGTGTGATTGAAATATTTGAAATGTATTTTTGTTTTTTGAAATTTTGTCTAATAGAGAGTTAATAACTGTCATCAACCTGTCGTCAGATAAATTTCAATTAATGTCAAGTTGTCTTTCTTTAAATGTTTTTCTTATTATTGTTTAGTATTGGTTTATAAAAAGTAAATTTAAAAAATAAATCTATTTTGAAATTTAAAGATCTTTATCTTAAGCAATTTCCGTTTAACGGTAATAAAGGTTTTATTAAATCCTCTATTTAATTTTATTCTATCAATCACTTAAGTTATGGGCAAATGTAAGCAGGAAGTTTATATTAAGTTTTTCCAGGAATTGACTTCTTAAGGAAAGTACATGTACTTAATAAACTAAATTTTGAATCCAAATCATTCTTTAAAAACCGACATCTAGGTTAAAAAGATTACATTTCCTTGAAATCATTAAAATTTAAGGAATACGCTTTCCCAAATCTTTTGATCTACATGTGATTTGAAAAAGGTCTGTATCCAAATAAGCTTGGCAGACCCTTAACCATAGCTATCACAGTTAGAAACTTGAGACCAAAGTATACTGCTAAAAAAAGTAGTGGAATTTAAAATTCTCAGTTTATCTCCACTACATCAGGTTTTGCCGATATCATGTCATAAATATTGAAAAACCCTATATCAGCATGAAGACAACTTTATTTACAAAAATTCATTATGTCATCTCAAGGTCCCATCGCTCGACTTTAAAATAAGGGTTTAACCTTACGTATGATTCGTGATATAAACTTTTAGCAAAACGCCACCATCATTGTCTTTAGTTATTTGGACTCCATTTTGAAAAATTTCCTGTCTTAGAGAAATTGTCTATTTGAATTTGATAATTGAAAGATTTTAAGATCAACGTTACTTCTTAATCACTTAAACTATATAGTTTTAGTTGCGAGGTCTGTTGTAATGGTCAATCTTATAAGATATTTCCTTGACTTTTAGAAATGATCGATGAAAGATCTTCACCTTAAAAAATTTCTCATTTAAATCTCTTGGGATTTATCTATTTGAGTCTGTTTTGAGATCAAGATCGTTCCTTGATATGTTGAACATGTTAGAACTTGTTTGTGTTAAGTGGTCTACTACCACTAACTCCTGTTTAACTTCAGACAGACCTAACATTTCAAACTTTAGTTTCAGCGATTATCGATTATCGAACTTAATAATTGTTTGGAAGATCTCATTTGATTCCCTTCTTCTTTGGAATTTGTAGAGAATAAGGATGCTACATAGAGGAGGCATTATTATCCCTTTATAATGCCATTTGAGAGCCATTTAAAGGGTCCTATTTTCTGCGATCAATGGTCAAACATAATTTTTAAACAATTGATGATTCTTTATATTTATGCTCATAAAAAATGATAATGAAAAGGCGATCATCACTGTGATATACATATTATGTAAATTAATATATGAGAGTGTTATAATGTACGATCATTAAATCTTTGTTCTTTTGTATAATGTTAATAATAATAATACAAATTTATAATGCGATTAAACAAAGGCTCAAACTCTAATCTATTACCTCCACATATGTATTATTAAAATATCTTAAAACTCATTTTATGTGATTATGATAATATTATCACTTTGATCATATTTGATCGATAACAATATAATGGATACCCTTTCTGCAGTCGAATAATCGACTTTTAGTCGAAAAAAGTCGATAACTCAACTATCGTCTGTGAAAAAAGTCGACTTTGTAAATAAAAGTCGAAAAAAGTAGATAAGTCGAAAGAATTAAAAAAAAAATAGTCGAAAAAAGTCATAAATAGTCGAAAAAATTAGAAAAGTCGGGAAGTCGAAAAAGTGGACAAAAGTCAAAAATAGTCGAAAATAGTCGAAAAGTCGAAAAAAGTAAAAAAATAGTCGAAAGAAAGTCGGAAAGTCTAGAAGTGGAAAAAAGTTAAAAACATTAAAATAGTAGGAAAAGCTCGAAAAAAGTAAAAAAATAATAATAAAAAAAACATTGAAAAAGGTCGAAAAGGCGAAAAGGCGAAAAGTCGGAAAAAGTAAAAAATACGAAAAGTGGAAAAAGTACAAAAGTCGAAAAAAGTCGACTATTTATAAAATTCTTAAAGTTGAAAAGTATAATAGTCGACTTTTAATTAAATGAAAAAAAGTCGAAAAATATATTCTTCACAAAATGCAAATAGTCGACTTTTAACTAAATGCATAAGGTCGAAGAGTCGACTTTTCGTTTCATGAAAATTGCTTTAATATCATTATGAATATCACAGCGACAGTATTTCAAATAACTCAGAGCCAATAAATATATCCCTTATATGTCGATCATAAATACAAACAGGTCAATTGCATGATCTTAGCATTGAGGTTAATGCAAACGCTTAACTTTGATTCATGAATACAAAAAGAGAGAACATCATGAGCTGTTCTTTTGTGCGGTATGATCACTAATATACATATCTTAAAATTGCTTTTTACATGATCACATGACAATAATTTTATCACTTTGATCATATTTAAACAAACTGAGAGTCTTCTGCGATCAATGATCAATTTCAATTCTGATGCAATTAATAAATTGTTTTAATATTATCATGAGAATCACAGCATTAGTAAAATAGCTGAAAGGCATTAAATATATATCCTTTACTGTGGCTATGATTACAGATAGGTCTTTTGCATGATCTTGGTTATGATCATGCAAACGAGGTTAATACAAAAGAATAAATTTTCATCCATGACAGCAAAGAGGGAACATCATTAGCTCTTCTTTTGTGAGTCATAACCACTAATATACATTCTTCAAATGCATTTTATACGATTATGACAATGATTTTATCACTTTGATCATATTTAAACGAATTAAGTGCAATTTAGTATCCTTATCTTCTGCGATCAATGTTCAACCTCTATTTTGATACAAGTGATAATTCTTTATGTTTATAATCATAAAAATGGTTTTAATAGGATCATAAATATCACAGTGATAGTATTTAAAAAACTGTTAGCTATTAAATATATCATGAACATAAATAGATCTTTTGGGTAATATTGGTTTTGATACAGATTTAAAATGAGGAACTCTGATCCATGACTACAAAAAAGAACATCATCAGCTCATTTATTCTGATCATAATCGTGATTAATAATATATGATCATGACAATGATTTTATCATTTCGATCATATTTAACTTAAGTGAGAGCCATTTTATGGAAACTCTCTTCTGCGATCAATGATCAATCTCAATGCTAATTCCTCCCGTTTATATCATCATGATTATTACAGCGATAGTATTGAAACTAACTGTGAGACGATCACAGTTTGATCAATGACCACAAAGGGAGAGCTCCATCAGCTTTTTCTTTATCGTTATGATCACTAAAATATATATTTTCCATGATTATTATTAAAGGTCACGTATAGATAATAGTTTAACACCTTAGTCTTTTGTCATTTTGAACATGTTATTTGCATGATCGCAGTAACGAGATCATTACAGTTATTACAACCATTTAAAGAGTTCCACTATTGTAATGATCACATGATCAATAAGAGTAAACATTTTTCGCCATTTTGTACATGTTATTTGCATGATCGCAGTAACGAGATCATTACAGTGATTACAACCATTGAAAGAGTTCTACTATTGTGATAATAATAGTAAACATTTTACACGATTAAAGTATTAATGTGATGCAACTAATAATATTTTAATATAAAGATTCTCCAAATACCCAAACATTGATTAAAATGATGATCATAGTTAAAGCTATTTGAAGATCCTCTCTTGTGAATATGATAGTTAAAGCTATTTATAGATCCTTTCTGTGAACATGATGATGTAAATGGGATCTCATACTGAAAACTTTTCAATTGAGATGAGTACAAAAGCTCTAAGCCTGATCTATCAAAAAAATTTCCTAAACTTTGCGGCTATGATCATGAATAAGTAATATGGATCACTTATTTCTTATTTAAACCTTTCATTTTTGATCATATTTGCATTCGGATAACATTACTTCTAAACTATTTTTAAAATTTAACACTTTAATGCAATAGTATTGTTAATTTTGTTGTCAGGATAATTTTGATGATATGATCATGGCAACTGAGAGACTGAGAGAAAAATTATCAACATGATCATAGCAATGATCTTTTTAGAGATATTCTTAGATTATGTTCTTATTCATGTAAATTGTGAGTGATCAAAATTTTGCTTAATTCTTGTTACCGATCTCATTTCGAAACTTTTGTTTTAAATTTCTCCACAACACTAAATGTCATCATTTTATGTCATCATAATAATAATTAAAATTTATTAGATTTTCTTTTTCAAAGTTGAGATTTTCATTGATAAACAATAAACAGCAACAATAATAGTAATAATAATGAACTGAAACAAAAAAAATTCTCAATTTTAAATCACACGCACACAATAATATTCCAACATTCCATGTTCATTGTCACTTTATATTGGTGTGACATTAATTGTTGAGTAAATTGCATTTGATTTCAAATATCGTTTTTTGTTTCTGTTGTCTTCTAAAAGATCGTGATGTTGGAGCGTCGAGTATGAGCATGAAAGTGTGTGTGTGTTCCCCTGTTAAGTTTTTCAGTTTCTCATGGTTTGAAAATGTGAAAATTTCTAGGAATGCATTGTAATTGAATGATTAACAATTTCGATTCATTTGTATTAATATTATTTCTAGATTTTTTTTCCATTATTTTAATCATGACTTGTTCGTCATAAATGAATGAATGACTGAATGACTGAATGAGTGAGTGACTGTATAAATGAATGAATTTTAAAGAGAAACAAAAGATTTAAATCAAAAAAATTTAACACAAATTTCTCACTGTGCTACCGGCATCATTCATACATACTTTATTGTTCAAATACATATTTATTGTTAATTTTTGACTTTTTTGCTTAGACTTTTGTCTAAGAGAGTGTGTGAGTTGTAGATTTCTTAATTTTTTTTTTTTTTTTTGCTGTAATGACTGACACTCATTTGAAAACGTCACGAACTTAAGAAACATAAAAAACACGTTAAAACAAATAATGTGTGAATGGAATTTAAGTTTAAGTAATATTTATAGAGAAGACTTTAACTACTTTTCATTCATTCTTTAATATTCACAATTCTTAGAATTGCAAAGTGTTGTTTGTTAATAAAATCGTTTGGCATTGATCCATGTTTCTTAAGAAATCACGTATTTATCGAATGCTGGCTGGCGTTTAAATTCTAACGGACCAGAATGTCTGCTAAAGTATAGTTTCTATAACGCTGAGAATATGTTAATGAGGTCATCATCATCTAGTAATGATATTTAAGCTGTGCTTAATATTTAAGACGTAATTTTAAGTCATTTATTGGATCATCTTATTTCGTGATCGTGGCAATGAAGTCGTCATTTTATATGAAATTTTATCTCAAATTGTTATCCAACTTCTGCTAATTCTTACTATTAGTGTTTATTATGAAGATTCCTTTTGCATGATCATATTTGACAATGATCATGACATTGATGACTTGTATGATCATAGTAATAAAGTCTCTCTCAGTCGATATATAAACCAAGTTTAATTAACAAGTCCCAGCTATGATGAATGTCATGATCCTCTACTTAAATTTGCTAGATAATGATATCAACATCGTAATGATATTTAAATTAACTAAGGCTAGTTAAAATGATCATGAAAATATGTTTTGTATGATCATGGCAATGACATAATTTCAGAGATAATATTTATATAAATTGTGGTAGTATTTGGATGATCGCCTCTCATTCTTATTATAAAAATATCTTTGACCTGATCGTGGTGAAAAAAAAATCCAAAAATTTAAAGGATCCTCTCACCCTTTGTAATTATCATAATGAGAATACATTTAGCCGATGATCTGCTTAAGTTATCATGATCATGAAAATACCCTTTAAGTGATCGTGTTAATTTTCTCCATTTGTGTTAGTAATAACATAGATCCTCTCAAACTTTATGATCATTAATACAATTTGCCAATGATCTGCTTTAGTTATCATGACCATGAAAATATCTTTTATACGATTGTGATAATCATCTCCATTTCGGTTTATAAAAATTTAGCATAATAGCCATAACGTGGATCCTCCTACCCTTTGTGATTGTAATAATGAAAGCATATCTTGCTAAAAACTTGCTTTGGTTATAGTAACCATGAAAATATATTTCATATGATCGTAATAATTCTCTCGACTTCTGTTGATAAAACTTTCGCATGATTGCCATAACATGGATTCTCCCAACGTTTGTGATTGTGATAATCAAATATATACTAATGATCTGCTTTGGTTATTATGATCATGAAAATACCCTTTAAATGATCGTGATAATTCTCTCCATTTCTGTTAAAAAAATTTAGTGGAAGTAAAGATTATTTTAAAACCTACCAAAGAGTAATTTAATGAATCCTTTTGTGGTAATAAAGAAATCAGAGTAATGTTAATAACAAACTGAGAATTAGTTAATTGATCCTCCAAAAGTGATCGTGGCAATGTAAAGGAAATTTTTATAATGATGAAATATAAAATGAGATTAGTATTAGTTTTATTATCCAATTGATGATCTTTTCCTCTGTGATCATAAAAATGCTTTTGCATGATCTTGTTAATGCAGTCTCATATTTATAATAATTATTTTAAAGTTCATACATATTTAAACTAATTCAGGGCCATTTAATTGATCCTACTTGTGTGATTATAATCGCGTAAATATCTTCTGTATGATCATTGTAATTTAAATATCTCAGTGATCATATTTAAATTAACTGAGAGCCATTTAATAGATCCTCTGTTCACGATCATGAAAATAACTTCTCGATAAATTCTTTATCGTGATGATAATTGAAATTCAATTAAAATATAATAACTTCACCCATTAGTGGATCACAATCTTGAAAATATAGTTTTCTATCAAATTCTTCTATTATCTAATCATTTAATCTAAATGATAATCGTGACAAAGATCATATTTAAATTAACTGAGAGCCTTTTAATAGATCCTCATTTTATGATCATGAAAATAACTTTATGCTTTATCGTGATGATAATTGAAATTCGATTAAAACACAAGCCCAAACTCTTATGATCTTCACCCAAACTCTTATGATCTTCTTCAAAATAAAAATCGAATCAATTAATATAAATGATAATCATCACAATGATCATATTTAATTAAACTGAGAGCCTTTTAATGGATCCTCATTTCATGAACATGAAAATAACTTTATGCTTTACCGTGGTAATAATTGAAATTTATATACAAGCACAAACTCGTATGATCATCAGCCATTAGTGGATCACAATTTTAAAAATATATTTGTCCACCAAATTCTATTATAAACTAATCAATTAATCTAAATGATTTAATAAAATCAATTTGCTGATCAGCTGCTTTAATTATCATAATCAAGTCATCACAGTGATAATATTAGTTGATAGTCTGTCTGGGTGATCATTTCTGTTTCTGATTATGAAACTGCCTTTGTTATGATCGTAGTAATATAGAGATTAGAGTGATAATATTCGAACTCACGGAGGACCTACTTTAATTATCATTATCATGTTATCACAGTGATAATATTAGTTGATAATCTATCTGGGTGATCTTTTATGTTTCTGATTATGAAGATGTCTTTGTCAAGATCGTGGTAATATAGAACTTACAGAGGGCCATTAATGGAATTCGTGATCGTGTTAGTAATGGGATTCTTTGATCGTGATCGTGCTAATAAGAAACGATCCTCCTTTTGTCAATATAATTACAAAAATGCTTTCACATGATCATAGAAATAAGGTGACCGTAGTCATATAGAGATTAGCATGATGATATTCAAACTAACTGAGAACCTACTTTAATTATCATTATCATGTTATCACAGTGATAATATTAGTTGATAAACTATCTGGATGATCTTTTCTGTTTCTGAATATGAAGCTGTCTTTGTCATGATCGTGGTAATATAGACATTATAGTGATGATATTCGAACTTACAAAGGGCCATTAATGGGACTCTTTGGTCGTGATCGTGCTAATAAAAATAAATAAAAAAATCCTCCTTTTGTCAATATAATTACAAAAATGCTTTCACATGATCATAGAAATAAGGTGACCGTAGTCATATAGAGATTAGCATGATGATATTCAAACTAACTGAGAACCTACTTTAATTATCATTATCATGTTATCACAGTGATAATATTAGTTGATAAACTATCTGGATGATCTTTTCTGTTTCTGAATATGAAGCTGTCTTTGTCATGATCGTGGTAATATAGACATTATAGTGATGATATTCGAACTTACAAAGGGCCATTAATGGGACTCTTTGGTCGTGATCGTGCTAATAAAAAACGATCCTCCTTTTGTCAATATAATTACAAAAATACTTTCTCATGATCATGGAAATAAAGTTTTCGTACTTATGATATTTTAAAAGTATGTGATTAAAACACAAGTTCAAAGTCTAATAATTTGATGTATTATCATGATTTGATCATGATCTTGAACATATTTTTTGAACGATCAAAACTGCTTCGAAATTTTTTATTTTTTACCAAATTCTTTTATAATCACAAAAATTCTCCAATAGTTGCAATTCAAAACGATTTTAAGCGACTTCTCATTTAATGATCATACACATTTCTATTGCATGATCATTTATTCTTTATTTTACTCTTAGTATCTCTTAGTAACTAATCAATAAATTCCATACTAGTTACATAATAGTCTAAACTTAGAACAGGTTGTATTAAATGAAAAACCTTACCTCTAATACCTCAACTATTTCAAGAATTTAGCACAATAATGCCATTTAATGTTTATTAAGTATGAAAAAAAAAAAATAGAAATAAAATTATAATTTATATAATTATAATTAATATTATTGCGACGACTATTTTCCTTAACAATCATGCATAATTAAAGCTACTGCTGTTGCTGCTGCTGTAGTGATTATTATAGCAAATTGCCACAAGTGTTTTTGAAAAGTGTAAATTATGTACAAATATTTTTATATATATTTTTTTTAAGTCGATGATTGGTATTTTATAATGATTCATTCATAACAGCTCAATTGATTGAGTTTTGTTTGCAATTAAATTCATTCACTTAATGTCACTGTAAGTGGACAGACAGACAGATACTTTTAAGCCATTAAGAATCATTGTTAGTTTGTTAGTTGCTAAAGCCATGATTATACACGAGTACTTGTTATTTGCTTGATTTAACGTTTTTTTTTCGTCTCTCTCATTTTTAGCCTTAACATGCTGCCAATTCGTATAATAATATTACTTGGAAGTGTGCAGTGTAAATACAAGTTAACTGGTCATGTCATTGTCTTGGAATGCTAATGAATATAAAGAACATAAGTATAGCTATTTATTCAATTAAATTACAATATCGACCGGAGTTGGAAAATATGTTAGCTAGAATTCAAATTCTTTAGTCAAAATTATGTCAGAATATCCTTTTGAGTCATGAGAATGTCTATTATCTCAATATGGCATATTACGATCATGCCCTGAGTATTTGAATGATCATGATAACTCAGGGAGAGAATTATCAAAATAATCATAATTAAAGTTTTTTATATTAACCGTAGTTTAATAACGTTATACTATTGATATCATTACCATGATCTAAATAAAGTAGAGAATCAGCAAATCAACATTAGGATTGTAAATATAAGAACTTATATTTAAATATCATACAAAAACCAAATCAATGATCATGTAAATTGAATAATTAGTGATATTACTTAGTATTAAAACAATGATCAATGAAAATACATTTCTAATTCTAAAGGGAGGAATAATTAAAACGAATATAGTTAAAGCTTATGATCATGCCAAATGTATTATTGTGATCATGATTACAAAAGGATCATACTTTAAATGGATCTCAGCTTGTTTCAATATGTGTAGTATGATCCTCATTATGCAAAAGAAAGAAGAAGTATCTAATAACTTCATAACGTCACAGTAATGTTTTCATTGCCATGATCATGTAAAAGTTAAAGATAAGATCATCAACAAATTAATCAAAGTTTGAGCTTATGTATATACTTTACAGTAAATATCATGCAACGATCGTTGGTAGAGGATTAGCAATTTGATGAAATTTCATCTGTTTCTTAAAATGATCACAAAAATGTCTTTTCCATGATCGTGTTAATAAAAATCTTGCAAAAGCCTTAAACTTCTAAAAAAATCTCTCAGATTGTAATGAGTTCGCTATAGTGATGATCGTGTTAATAATGATCTTGCAAAAGTAGATGTAGAGAATCAGCAACTTGATAAAACTTCCAAAATATTCTCTAAGATTCTATGGATTGTTCTCAAAACCTTAAGAAAAGATTTATCACAAGATAAAATCGCACATTTGTAATGAGGTCGTTACAGTGATGATGTTAAAATTAAGTGAGAGGCAAATAATGGATCCTCACTCTCTTAAAATGATCTCAAAAAAGTCTTTTGCAAGATTGGCTTAAAAAGAAGAGGTAGAGGATCAGCAATTTGATAAAACATCTAAAATAGTCTCTCAGATTCTATGGATTGTTCTCAAAACCCCAAGAAGAGATTTATCACAAGTTAAAATCACACATTTGTAATAAGGTCGTTAGAGTGATGATATTAAAATGAACTAAGAGGTATATAATGGATCCCCATCTCTTAAAATGGTCACAAAAATATTTTTGCACGATCGTGATGATCAATATTATAAAACTACAAAAATATTCTCTCAAATTCTATAGATTGTTCTCAAAGAACCCAAGAAAAGTTTTATCAAGATAAAATCACACATTTGTAATGAATTCTCTACTAAGAGGCATGCAATGGATACTCACTCATTTAAAATGATCATAAAACTTCAAAATATTCTCTCAATTTCTATGGATTGTTCTCAATAAGCTCAAGATTCGCCACACATTTGTAATAAGGTAGAGGATCATCAATTTGATAAAACTTCAAATATTGTTTTAAAAGTAATGATTTATCAAGATAAAATCACACATTTGTAATGTGGTCGCTATGACATTTAAATTAACTGAAAGTCACTCTTTTAAAATTATCACTACAATTTCTTTTACACGATCGTATTAATGAAGTTTTCATACTGATTCACAAGAATCATAATTAAAGCTTCAGTAAACTTTCCATCTCTGCATTATAGTAAGAAAACGATTTTTCTATAATCTATGTCATTCATAAAATCAAATGCAATATATACAATATTATGACTTTAGGGCTAAATATATATACATATTTATAACAGTGTCAGCCAGTTTAAATATTCCTAAATATTTGTAATCTTAGTCATTCGAAATAATTTTTTTTATAATACAAGATCAAACATTATTACTGAGATTTAATTAAATTATAACCATAATTATAATGTAAACTTATATAAAAAGTATGAATAATGTCATTAGCACGTGCATTTAGTAATCGATTATGGAATCTAATATTTCACATTTTGAATAACAGTTTATTACTAAATTTCAATACAAAACTTTAAATATCTTTAAAAAATTTCTCTAGATCAGAGACTTACACCATCTTTGCTTCTATTCAAAAGAGATAACGCGATTACGATGTGGATATATGTCGTTATTCTGAATAGAAATCAGCTATATATCATTGCTAATTTCTTAAGTTAAGTTAAGTTAATACACAAATCGCGTTATTATCATGAGATTATAGTCATCAAATTTATTATGAATTTGTTTATCTTTTAATGATCCTCTACAAGATTATTGTATGATATAAAACATCTCAAATCGGCACTAGTTCCTTAAATAACGCTCCAATCGAGAAAATAGTGAAAATCTGTGATCACTCATATTTCCCACCAAAAATCGACTTTCACTAAAAATCAATTTTTATATGAAATATCTAAAATCGGCTCTAGTTCCTTAAATAAAAAATCGGGATATATCTAAAATCGTCTCTAGTTCCTTTAATAACGCTCCAATAGAGAAAATAGGAAAAATCTGTAATCACTCTTTTTTCCCACTTAAAATCGACATTTATATGAAATATCTAAAATCGGCTGTAGATCCTTAAATAACGCTCCAATCAAGAAAATAGTGAAAATCTCTGATCACTCATATTTCTCACCAAAATGATATTTAAACGGAAGTTGTTACATAAGCCCTTACTTTGATTAATTGGCTGATTATTTTATTTAGATTTCATAATCATATAAATGTCTCTTACATGATCATGGTAACATAAGATCAACTGGGAAACTATATAAACTAAAGTTACGATCAATTTGATGATCGTAGAAATTAAAATATCTCAGAAGCTGAGAGGTATTTAATATATCATCCTTTTGTAAACAAGATCATAAAAATAGCTTTGGATTCAATTGGTCTTCCTTTTGCGATTGTCAGTTTTAATTCTTTCTGATTGATACGCAAGCCCAGATTTTGATTATTTTTGTTCATTCCTTTTTTCATTTCTACGATCATTATGATCATGATCGTATTTCGTTTTTTAAGGCAAGAGGCATTTAATAGAACTTTATGTTTCAAACAGGATCACGAATATACCACCATCATGATGTTAGGTTGACGTATTGATAAAATGTATTTTAAATAAGCTCTTATTCTGATCGTAGGAATGAAGCATCTGATTTAGTTATTGTGATCATGATAATACATTTTGTATGACCGTGGTCAACAAATCAATACCGTGATAATGTTGAGATAATCTCTAGGTGATCCTCATCCCTTCTAATTATTTAAATTTCTTTAAGATGATCGTCGTAATAAAATTTGCATATTAAGATTAATTGAGAGTCATTGAACAGATCTTTGTTTGGCGAACTTTATCCTAAAAATTCAAAAGAACTTAATGTTTTAGTCATGATCGGAAAAATACCTTGATCAGTGAAATTGGAGGTATTTCAGAAAAGCTATTCTCTCTTTAGAGACTATAATCACAAAAATGTCTTTTACATTGTTTTAATATCATCGTTGTGATTCACTAAAGATTAGTGAGAGCAATTTGAAAATGAATTTTTCAAGATCAATAAATCAGATAATTACATTTATGATCAAACTCTGAGGATGAGAGATAAGCTCAATTTATTTTTCGTATGATCTTAGTGATAAGGCTTTAAGATTTTATCGAAAACAAATTGTAATCTATTTAAACCATTTCACTATTTGATCATGATCATGATCATCAATAAAACTAATTATGATCGCAATAGTGAGATTACCATATTACTAATATTGAATGTGAATTTAATATGCAAGCCTTAACATTGATCGATATAACGATCTTCACTGTTTGTAAACATGATCATGGAAATTTCTTTTCAATGATCAGGTAAATGTTTTAAAACACAAGTCCTAACTTGGATATTTACAAAATATTAATTTCCTATTTACATAACTAGAACAATTAAGTTTATGTTATATTAATAATGTCTTATAAGATCTCTTACTGTTCCAGTTTAATTGCATAAAGATCACCATTGATAATATTATTATAATATTGCTATTACCTTCATATTCAGCTTCTATTGTTATTTGCCTGAAATGAATGACGAATAATTGTCTTTTATTAATTAAAAAAAAAATTCTGAGAAATATATTTTAAAATTTAATAGATTTATAAATATTTTACACCAATACATTAGAAATATTTAAAAATAAAAAAAGAAATAACGTTAAACAAAAGAGAAACAACAATATTTAAATGTTTAATAGAAAAAAAGTGTATTTTTAGAAAAAGAGTAAATTTTGTTAAAAGTTTTTTTTTATAACAAATGTATTGGTAAAATTTTTACAAGAATCATTTTATACAAATTTATTGTACACGCCCCATACTACTACTATCACAAATTATACATATTGCTAACCCAGCAAACATAATGTAACAAATTATAATATCATGATATTATTAGATGTCAAATGTAATTCTAAAATTCGCAATAGATCATGAAATAAACATAACAACAATAAGCCAATTATTTTCAAACTTTATAAACAAAACTTTAATATGTTTTTTTTTACTTTATTACAGACAAAAAAAATTTTAAAAACTTAGATATTGAAATCGTAATATTATGCTTGATGGGCATTTATTTTAAAACTGTATGTGTGCCTATAATACTACGTCAGATCCATCACACGTGAAGACATTATAATATTCTAAATGTCAGAGTTGATTTAATAAAATAATAAATTTAATATTGTTTCTATAAAATTTTATATAAAGATAGTAATTATAATGAAGCAAACAAACAAATAAATAAATTTAAGCATGATCGAACAAAAATCACCCTATATTTAACAATAAGCAATCAGTCGTGCTAATATTATTATAGACTAGTCTATAGTCTAGTCTATAGTCTAGTCTATAGTCTAGTCTATAGTCTAGTCTATAGTCTAGTCTATAGTCTAGTCTATAGTCTAGTCTATAGTCTAGTCTATAGTCTAGTCTATAGTCTAGTCTATAGTCTAGTCTATAGTCTAGTCTATAGTCTAGTCTATAGTCTAGTCTATAGTCTAGTCTATAGTCAAGTCTATAGTCTAGTCTATAGTCTAGTCTATAGTCAAGTCTATAGTCTAGTATATAGTCTAGTCTACAATCTATTATATACTCTAATCTATATTCTAGTCTATAGTCTAGTATATAATCTATTATATAGTCTAGTTTATAGTCTAGTCTATAGCGTAGTTTATAGTCTATACTATTGCTTAGTCAATAGTCTAGTCTATATTCAAGTCTATAGTCTAGTCTAGTCTCTAGTATAGTATGTAGTCTAGTCTATAGTGTAGTCTACGGTCTAGTCCATAGTCTAGACTATTGTCTGGTTTATAGTCTAGTCTATAGTCTAATCTATAGTTTAGTCTATAGTCTAGTCTATAGACTAGTTTATAGTCTAGTCTATAGTCTAGTCTATAGTTTATAGTTTAGTCTATAGTATAGTTTATAGAAATTTGGAAAACATAAGACTCCAAAAGCGATCACTGTATATCTCAATACTCGTCATTATTGACGATGATGTGACAAATTTGTTCTAAATTTTGTTTATTTGTTTGATTGTTTTTTTTCTCTAAACAATTCTATTATTATTATTTTTTACTGTCCGTCTGTTAGGCAAACTAGTGACACGGCACGTGTCACAAAAATAGAACAATGATTAACGATCGGTGGTGGATTTTGCCGTGTATATGTCATTAAACGTGTGTGTCTATAGAACTATATTTTCTTTTGTTTTACTTAAGCAAATGTTTCTTAACTACTACTTTAATTAGTTCACACGTCTAACGCGATTTCTGCTGTTTAATACAAAAGATTATGGAAATTTTCACTCTAATATATATGTATATATATAGAATACAATTCTTTGAAAAACAATAACAATAAAATGTAAAATATCATTACTTTGTCGTTTGAAAAGATATCTTCCAAAATAGAACTATTGGAGTGAGTGTATTTATATGGTTGACAAATGGATTGTGTAAAATATCATTTAATCTAAAGATGATATTTTTAATTAGACTTTAAAACTTCTTATATAAGGTAATACTTAGTTGAAAAAGTAGATTAGAAATGGAACTGAATTAACGAATGTTTTTATTTAGTGATAAACTATCGATCGGTTTCTTTGAAAGATGGAAACCTAGTAGTATTGTATATTGAATGAAAACTATTCATACATCGCAGTACAATTTTATAAAATGTAATGTGAAGAATGTAACGAATGCAACAGCTTTTCAAAACTGGGTTCTAGCTCTTTAGTAGCGATATTGTAACGGATATAACCCTAAAGAACGTGGATTGGTTAATTTTATTGACTTCTAATTCCATCGTATGGACCACTTTTCCAAAAAACTATATCTCAAAAGAACATAGCAGGCTTGATAGATCTATATCTATATGACATGTTTCTTATAATTTAACTAACGTTGTCAGCGAGAAAGTAAGCACACGTGAATCCTATAGGTGCCTTTGTGATAACTGTAAAGATAATACCAACGGAAGAGAAGATTTGTGATAGAGAATGCTTCAAAATGAAAAAGTTTACAATATAGAAGAGAGAGAGAGAGTGGAAACAATTTTTTATGTCATGGGGACTAAAGTGCGTAGGATTCAGTGCATTTTGGATAATTTCAAAACCTATGAGAATGCAATACAAAGGCTCTAAAGTTTTCTAGTCTTACACTAGATGGCTGAGACAAATTGTAAAATATGTAATCGCTTAAGAGTTAATAACAGGCACGGATCCACGGAAGAAAGGAAAATATACTTCTTCCTCCTAAAACCGAATTTTTTCCATACAAAATATAAAAATGAGAAAAGGGGGAAACCAAATAAGTGAAAATAATAATCATGGGAGCTTCTACAGAAGGTGTAAAGGAAGCTATCGATGAGTATCGTTGAAAAGGCTACTGCTTTGTAAAATCACTTACTCTGGGTTATTATGATTACAGAGTGCTGTTGTAGTAATCTTTCAAAGTTTAAACTTAAGTCCTAGAATTATCAGACTAGTGCAATAAAGGTTTCTATATATTCATATCGAGATCTATTTCGATTATTTCAAAACGTATTTAAACGTATTCAAAAGAACAATCCTCTGTTTCGACTGATATAATGGAACCTTATCCTTTATAATAACTAACGTATATATGGGCAAAAATGTTCTGAAATTATTCAGATTATCAAAAATTTAGAGTAAATTTCCTGCAATGATCTTGTGATATATCATAATGTGCCGGGTAAGTCTAAGTACCCGGTAACTAGCAACAGTTGTTACCAATTGTGCTTCTGACCTAATTTCACTTAACATTGACGACATTTACTTGTTGTCTTGTCTAAATTATCAAACAAATGGATCTGTTAAAATACAAAATGGCGAATTGAAAGAAGATTGCAATCTAAACAATATAAAAGCAAAAACAATTAACTAAATATTTAACAACACTCTCACAAACTCACATAAACAAATACTTAATTTTCTTTGAGTGTATAGATGGCGTTAACACATACACTTGCCCGCAAACAATTGACAAGAATTACACAGATACTTTTATAAAAGCTGTATTTGTACAATACACACACACCTAAAGCAAAATTCATTGAGAGACAAAAAAGATTGATGACAACAAACAACGACTCTTAAACAAAAAAAAAAAAATACAACAAATAATTTGGCGAGAAACTTTGCAAAATTTATATTAAAAAAGGTAAAAGTACATAGAGATACTACAAAACTTATACTAAGATATAATACAAATACACACAGATACAATTTAGCTTTATGGTTAAGAGAGTGCGAATACACGCTGGCTACGAGTGCGGGTACAAGTATTTTTGTAGTTGTAGTGCAAAAATATTTCAAAAATAAAAACAAAGTACAGAGTAATTTAAAAGCCAAACCTAATTAAATGGAACTTTTTTTGTTTTTGGTTTTTCGATGTGTGATGGTATGCAGTGATATTCAAACTATTGTGTTGGGCAACAACAAAAACAACAACAAACATCATTTAGTTAGTTGTTGTTTTTGTTGGTGATATTAATGATAATGATGATGTTGTCGGTGATAATCATAATAATGATAATTAGGTTTATTTTCTAGGTAGTTGCGTAGTTAATTCAGAGCAGGTTGAGAATGAAGTCTTTAATATTGTTTTGGGATTATTTGGGGTTTTAGCTGGGGAATTTGAAAGAACTTATCAGCTATGTAAGATGTTGCAGATCAAAGACTGCATATGTATATCCATATAGTAATCTTTTTAAAGGAAATAATATCAAGTTGCAAAATTAATTATGAACATCGATCATATCGTTGAGATCAAAACTTCAATAGCTTCCGATTAACTTTTATTTAAACTTCCCATAAATATAGACGCGTCTCAACTTTGACATTGTCGGTTACGATACTACCAATAGGTAGATTGTGTTACCAACATCTAGATTAAACATTTTTGACAAGACTTGATAAAGTGCATATCAACTCTGTTTTAATAAAAAAAAAACAATTTAGGATAAGTTGAGTAAAATGTTCGCGAAAGATGTTGTTGAATTCACAATTGATCTAGGGAATGAGAAAGTGAGAGTGTTATATTTGAATATACCGAATCTCTTATAGCCACCATTAGTAAATAGAATTATGGCTTACTTCTGTACATCGCATTTAAGTCAATTTCTGAAAGGAGCCTTATATTACAAACCGATCCTCATAAAATGCGGTAGATAGATCTTTGCTCGTAAGAAAATTTCATAGTAAACTAGCAATTTTAAGCCAGTAATGGGCATTAAAGTCATTTTAGAAGGGGTCCATATATGAGGTGTGGGGTCGATAATGAACCGAGAGAGAGAGAATTTGGTTCATATAAGTCTTATTTATGTCGAATTTCATCGCAATACTCGAATTTTTAAACAGTTATGAGTGTTAAATCTGTTTTTCGGGGATCCACTTGTATGGGGGGCTATACGAAAACATGGATCGATGTTGCTTATTATAACCTTACCCATAGGAAATATTTGTATAAAATTTCAAAACTCTAGCTCTTTCCGTTGGGACACTATAGTGCGTTCAGCTGACACACAGACGGATGAGCACACATGTCTAGGTCGTCTTAAAACTTTATAAGGACCCAGAATATATAAAACTTCTTATATTAAGTAATATTTAGTTGAATAAGTAGATGATAAGGGAAACTAAATTAACGAGTTTTTTTTAATTTAGTGATAAACTGTCGATCGGTTTCCTTGAAAGATGGAAACCTAGTAATATTTTATATTGAATGAAAACTATTCATATATCGCAGTACAATATTATAACAGGGAATGATCAGAATGTAACGAATGCAACACCTTTTTCAGAACTAGGTTCTAGCTCTTTAGTAGTCGATATTGTAACGGATATAACCCTATGTTCAATATTTCGATGTTTTACAAACGGAATGACAAAAACATATGTTTTGATGGTGGGAATAATAAAATCTATCTACGACATTGTCAATCAATATGTTAAAACGTCCCTGACATTTATCAAAATGATGCAGCGGATCTCCGAAATGCCTGGGAATACAAGAGAAAGGTTATCGATTATTAGCATATATGTAGATCTAGGCTCAATTATAGACCGATCCTCAATTTGGTAGAGAAATTTTGATTTTCATTAAAGGATCAGTATAACTACTGGTGTTATTCTCCATAAGTGGAGCTAGATACAATAACGTCTAGATATTTAACATTAGTATGAGGTTAAACTTTGGACCGATATGGCTTATTTTGAATACCAAACAAACTATAGGCAAACTCGAAAACTCCTCTGTGTCCTATAGTGTTATCCAGGCAGACATGTCTAGATGGTGTAAGAACTTAACAAGGATCCAGAATAGGAGTATACCCCTTTATAATGTCTGTATTACGGAATTCCAAATCCTGCTTTTTATTGAAGGATCAAAATAAAAATCGAATCATTTAGTTAAACCAGAGATTTCTTATTTTACAGCTCTGGGTTTAAAAAATTATTACTTTTTGTTTGTTGTTATTATTATTGTTGTTCTTGTCATCGTCATAGTTGTATGATTGTCGTCGTAGTCGTAGTCGTTGTCGTCGTAATAGGTACTGTGGGAAATAATTTTCTATATACGTTTTATATTGTATCCGTTGTGCGAAAGTCTCGGTCGTATGTGAGTTGAGTATCGTCTGCGAATGTCTGTCTGTCTGTTTGACTATAGTTGAATGTATTTAAATTTGTTGGTGAAATAGAAAACGAACAAACAACCACAATAATGCCGATGACAATAATAATAATAATAATAATAATGATGATGACGTTTTGCACATGATGATGATGATTACGATGATGGCAACAAACTAGGCTCTTTCTATAGCAAACGAACGACGACCGACCTTGCGCGTAACGTTCGTTTATGGCAAAATCAGAAACTTCAAGTCTGTGAACTAATGCAGAACATTTTTTACTGAAACTGAAACAAACCGTTCGTTCGTTCGTTCGTTCGTTCAATCGTTCGTACTTTTAAACGTTTTATGTTTATAATATATATTTTTTTGTTCATTTATTATTATATTTCTATTATAATTATTATTGTTATTAAGTGTTGTGTAAATGTATTTTATTATAAAAAAAAATAAGCAAACACACAAAATGGTTGCAAACTAACGGTAATAATTGAGGATAATAACAACAGACAAAAAACATATGCATTATTTTGAAAAAGAAGAAGATTTAAGAGTTTTCAAAACAATAACAAAGAATTGACAAGTATATTTCTTAAAGTGTACCCCAGAGGAATAAATATCGTAAGAACAGTGTGTGAGTGAGTGTCAAACACAATATTTTAGTTGTCTGTAGTTTCGATTTAAAATAGAGCAAAAACCGCAACTAATTAAACTGTCAAACTATAAAAATGGCATAAATGTCAAAATAAATTTCTAGTTATAGTTCATCTATTTTGAAAAATAATAAAAATTATTTGTTATAGTAAATCTAGAAATAAATTTAAATATGCGCTATAGTATAAAATAGAAGAATGTGTGTGTTTGTGTGTTTATTTTTGCAAAAAAAAAAATAAAAACTTTTTTTTAAACAAAAACTACGCAGTAAGCAATTTTTTTTTAACAAAGAAAGACTTAAATTGCGTTTTGAAGTAATTTTATACACAGGCAACAATTATAAACAAAACGTTAGAGCGTTAAAACGACACAACGACACAACGCACCACTATACTACTTAGCTTTATTGAAATTTTAAATAAAAACAAACCGAAAAATTTATAAAACAAAAACTTTTAAATACGAGAAAGAAAAAAAAAACACAGAAATAATGAAAACAAAACAGCAATTCGTTCAATTTCTATGTAATCATAACAAAAACAAATGATAAAATATTCAAACGACAACGAAAACAATTCTTCCCAACAATCAAGAAATACATTCATATAACAAGAGAAAATAACAAATACATATGGATGTGTGTATAGTGGTGGGAATGTATGAATGGGCAGCATAGTTTAAAACCAAAAAAGACTATCACCCCTGTCGCCAATTTTGTTCCTTGAAATTTCCATTTCCCTCGATGGGAAAAATTGCTATCGTGAACTTGTTGTGAACAAGTCATTCACAATAGTTTAGATTTTGTATGGAACAGCTGTTCAATGTTTACAAAATTCCATCAACAAATTTTAAAACAGGGGAACTTTTTTCACGACACGAAAAGTTTGTGAACGAATAAAAGTGAAAAGTTGTATATTTCACTTAAAATGATGATTGACGATAATTACTAATAGTTACATTTTCGTTCCGAGGCGAATAACTCGCCCCCAATGCCTTGGTTGGTTCTGTATTGCCCGTTCAATACATATATGTGAAAATCTTCATTGCCTATATTCTCCCTTTAGGACTGATCCCACGCTGTAGTGAAAATTTGCATGTCGGTAGTTCCTTTGGTTATATAATACTGGCTCTATATACTGTAGTGTTTCAAAGACGGGTTGGTAAAGTTTTGCTGTTCTATTGTTTAGTCTATGGACTAAACGTTGACTAGTCTATTGCCAAGTCTCATTAATACTTTATCGACCAGTCTATAAACTATCCTATGGACTGATCTATAAAGTATTCTATTGGCTAGTCGATGCCTAGTTCACTGACTACGCTTTTAACTAGATTATTGTATAATATATAGTAATTTCCGGTGGTTTCGCTCTGGAAAATGTTAAAAGCTTCAGACAATATGTAGAGACGAAACTTAACCAACAGAATGACTGATATCCATCAGACAATCTGATGAATATCAAGTTCATGGGAGAAATTTTTGAGCTAATATCGTTGATTGTTTTCAGAACTGTCCGTCAAAACTGAAATCATTTTGATCACAAGTCTAACTATCTTCTAGGATAATAGCATAGCAATGTGATCATATCCCTATGCATTTAAATCTCTGACTAAAATAAAGATGATCTTCTTACTCCATCGATCAATTTTTATTATTATTTTATCTATACGATCCAATTTCAACCTTTTTTTGTATCAACAATCATAAGTCTCACAGATATCTTTCTATAATGGGTATCTTTTCGGTTACCAGATATTTCATTTACATTTTCAACCTCTTTTTATGTCAACAATCATAAGTCTTATAGACATCTTTCTTTATTAGCTGTCTTCTCGGTTACCGGATATTGCTGAATGAGATAGCGATATCATTTTGGGTTAAAGTTCATCAAAAGAGATTCTCAGGGCAACTATAAAGCTTATAAACTGAATGGAAGAAGTTGAGGAAATCAAAACTTTACTGATATACTTATCTGTTATGAATTGTAAAAATTGTAAATTAAAATTTGTATAACAGCTGATATTTCAAATCGGCTTGGCCATTATAGTAATTAAGAGTCAATAAAAAAGAAAAAAGTGTTAACTCTTCGAGATCCATAAAACTAAACTCTGAGATGGACTGGCCAGATTAAAGCTGCATATAATATCTGGTTTCGTTAAATACAGAACATTACCTAGGGTGCCATAGATATTAGGCTCAGGAATTAATTCGTCAGATTTATCAACATTTTAATACGATCTTGCCTTGAGCCTTAGTTGATATTCCTTAAATTTCATTGGAGATTTCGTTTTTAACCAGGGAGATGTTATTGCCAACGGTCGTATAAAAGTTTTCTATGAATGAAACGGTGAATATAGTTGATGAACTAGAATCGAAGAAGTTAACAAGATCTACATCCTTGTAGTTATCTGACAAAATCACCAGTTATAACTCAGGTATAGCTAAGTAGCATAATAGTGCATACACTACCGTTTCTTTCTGGGAAAACTACATCACCCTTAAACAAATTTCCCACACTATATGTAGTATACCCAATAGCTACAATATACATACGGGAAAAAAGCGTTTAAATCAAACAGTAAAATAAAAGTGAAAAATTCAATTACTGCTGATTAAATACAAAGATTTGTTCCATTTCGTTTGTTTGTTTTCTTGTTGCTTTTTTCTCTCCTTGTTCTACTGATGATTGAACAGCAAATATGTCTCTTGTCTTTGGTTTTGAAGTCTTTTCTATATAGAAAAAAAGAATAAAACAAACACAGAAGACATGGTATGGTGTTTTCACTCTTCTCCCAGTCTACGCTTTCTTCATTCCCACCAACATCATTATTACTCACTTACATACTTGCATTGTGTTTTGCCATTCTCATTCCCAACAACCAAGCGACCGACCGATCGACCAACCAACCAAACACTCATATGGAGAAAAAATAACATCATTAAATGATAAGATTTGTCAAGTGGCATATTGATGTATGATGATGGTAGAGAGTAGAATAGTTGTTGCTGCTCCACCGCAATATACTACTACTACATATTTTGTGGTGTGAGTGTCGGCAGTCGTTAAGGGATTGAATAAGCTGGTGCGGTGAGTGAGTGAGTGAGTGACTGACCGACAGTCGGAACGTCATTGTCCGCTTCAGGGACAAATGCCCAAGTAATAAGCGCCATTAGCGCCAATCGTTTTTTTTTTTTTTGTAAGAAAATAAATTATACATTTTTATTTTACTTTCCGTTGGGGCCTGGAACTCTTCAAAAACCAGTCAACAACAACAACAACAACAACATCAAGAACCTGTGAAACAAAGTTTGAACTAACGACCGTGTACAAACAGCAACCAAATAAACGAAGAGCGAAACATTTAAGCACATACATTTACTTAAGTGTACTACTTACGTCCAATATTTATGACGGTGACAATGATACCAGATCTATTGGGTTTATTGGAGGAACTTTGGATGCAGATGGAAATCATGTGTCTTACAGAGATAGAACATTATGTTATTTGTTTTTTAGATGTATTCAAAATCCCGCTATTTAATGGGTTCACTGATCTAGCATCATTATCTTGTCATAACAGGGTTTCCTAATAAGTTGATATCTAACTTATTGTTGTTAGCATGCCCTAGTTATCGGGTTCTATTTTGTATCTATTCTATTTTGTGCAAAATATTTCTTCAATTCCAATAGTTTTGCTTAATGAGACTTTCCTTCAGAACAGGGATTCGCTAAATGTTTTGCTTCAGTGGTCTTTTCAGAAGTGTTTCAGATTAGTTTCTAACATATTTTAAACCCAGATATATTCAACTCAAATGTTTGTTCTCGTATATATATCTAGTACAACTGTTTTCGACTGGGACTTAGTTTATAGTCTAATGTATAGTCCAGTCTAAAGTCATTTCTATACTCTAGTGTACAGTTTAGTCTAGACTATAGCCTAGACCATAGTTGGGTGTATAGTAGAGTCTATAGAATATTCTATAATACAATCTATAGCCTAATATAGTCTTTAGTCTTATCTATAGTCTAGTCTATAGCCTAGTTTATAGATTATTTTTTGTCTAGTCTATAGTCTAGTCTGCAATATTTTATATACTCTAGTCTATAACCTAGTCCATAGTCTAGTCTATAATCTAGTCTATAGTCTAGTTTATAGTTTAGTATATAGTCTAGCCCATAGTCTAGTCTATAGTCTACTCTATAGTCTAGTCTATAGTCTAGTCTATAGTCTAGTCTATTGTCTAGTCTATAGTCTAGTCTATAGTCTAGTCTATAGTCTAGTCT
>NC_060953.1:57036560-57038231 GCF_022045245.1 Lucilia cuprina
GACTATAGACTAGACTATAGACTAGACTATAGACTAGACTATAGACTAGACTATAGACTAGACTATAGACTAGACTATAGTCTAGACTATAGACTAGACTATTTACTAAACTATAGACTACACTAAATTGTTACTACTTGGTTGTACATGATGAACAACATGTAGGGTATCAAATGCTTATTCTTCTTAATGCTGATGGTGGTGTTGGCGTTTTATGTTTAACTTTTTTTCTGTTGTTGTCTTAGCTTTATTTCTGTTTAGAACAAACACAATGCGGTGGGTTGGAAACGGCATTTTCACAAAGAAAACCAGCTGAAAAAATCAGTCTATAAAACAAGTAGAAGAGTAGTTGAGTGCTTTAGGTAGCAAAAAAAAAAAAAAAAATAAATACATATAAATAAATAAACAAACAAACACAACCGACATCGACAAAAACACGAACAAATGGCAAAATCAGTTCAACACAATTTTTAGTTCAATGTACTCCAGAACTAACAACCACTTTAAAAATTGTTGTATAAAACACCAACAAAACAGAGCAACGACTAAAAATCAGCAACTAAAGTTAGGAAAATAGCAACAACTACTTCCACTACAAAAATTACTACTACTACTGTTGTATTATAATGGGTATTGTTAGTGATAATACCACACTTTTACAGTGGGTCTGAAAGAATATATATAACCAATCATAACATCAATGAGACTTATAATGGTTTTAACCACTTTAAGATCTATTTTTTTAGTCGTTTGAGTAAAGTTTTCATTATGTCTATAACTGCAGCAAAGATGTTGTCATCATCAGCTGTGCAGGGCATAAGGTTTTTTCTAAAGTTAAGAAATATAACTATATTTTTGCTTTTTTGATCACTGTATACTGCTGCTATTCTTTATTCAGATTGTTAATGAAACGACGACAACAGCTACTTCGGCAACAATAAAAATAACACTGCCAAAAACAACAAACGAAAATGAAACAATATAAATGTTAGCGGTACAAAGTCTACTGAAAAATTACTCTCTATTCTTATTTTATTGTATGAATTTGTTGTTGGATTATTTATTATTATTTTAAAAAATTTCAATGCTGCCAGATTTAAGCTTGTTTAAAGAGTAATTGATTATATAAAATAGAGCAAGGACGAAGGGTCAATCAACTAGACGACATACATAGAATGTAATGTATACTAAACTATAAATTAGACTATAGACTAGACTAGAATATAGACTACAGATTAGACTATAGACTATAGTCTAGACTATAAACTACACTGTAGTCTAGACTATGGACTATACTATGGACTAGACTATGGACTAGAATGTAGTCTACACTATAGACTAGACTATATACTAGACTAGAGACTTGACTATAGACTTGAATATAAACTAGACAATATAAACTAGGCTATAGACTAGACTATAAACTAGACTATAGAACTATATATATAATAGATTGTAGACTAGACTAGAGACTAGACTATAGACTTGAATATAGACTAGACAATTGACTAAGTAATAGACTAGACTATAAACTAGGCTATAGAACTATATGTATAAAATAGATTGTAGACTAGACTACATACTAGACTATAGACTAGACTATAAACTAGGCTATAATCTAGACTATAGACTAGACTATAGACAAGACTATAGACTATACTATAGACTAGA
>NC_060953.1:57038331-57043590 GCF_022045245.1 Lucilia cuprina
CTATAGTCTAGTCTATAGTCTAGTCTATAGTCTAGTCTATAGTCTAGTCTATAGTCTAGTCTATAGTCTAGTCTATAGTCTAGTCTATAGTCTAGTCTAAACTCTAGTCTATAGTCTAGTCTAAAATCTTGTCTATAGTCCAGTCTATTGTCTAGTCTATAGTCTAGTTTATATTCTAATCCATAGTCTATGGTCTAGCATTTAGTCTCTAGTCTAATTTTTAATATTGACTATAGCTCAGTCTATAGTGTAGTTTAGTCTATAATAGAGTCTTTAGTTCAGTCTGTAGTCAAGTCTACAGTCTAGTTTATAGTCTAATACATAATCAAGCCTATAGTCCAATTATTGGACATTATTAAATAGATACAGAACCGACATCTGAGTCGAGAAATTTTTATGCTTAGGTAGGGTATGACAATAACTTTAAAACTTACCCATTATACTTATTATATATAATCAAACATTTATAACATGCAATCAAAAAAGGCAAAATAATATACATATGTGTGTATCTCAGTATCTGTGGGAATAACTAACTATAAGTATCTGTGATAAAGTGCGTGAGTTTAAATTATATTAAATGGAATAACGAGCACAACAACAACAGCACCAGCAATAAGAAAATTCGAAGACTAGATTTGAACTAATTTAATGCCATAAAACAACAAAGAAAATATTACATAATCAACAACCAAAATATTGAGGTGAGTAATTTTTCTATTCCGTTTCTATTTTAATGTAACATAAAGTTAAATAAAATAGAAAAATTAATCAATTAAAAAAAGGTATTTTGTATATAAATATAATTAAGTTAATACATGTATCTACTAAATACATTTGTTTAACTACATATTTGGTTAAATAGATACATTTGTATCTATTTATGTTCAAATGTATAGTTAATAATTCACCCACTCATTGAACACAATTAAGTGTAACAACCACACAAATAGACAACAAAAAAATGAACAACCTGTTGCATACCACACACTGGCTGCTACTAAATATGTATGTAAGTTTGTCTGTCTGTCTGGTCTTTATGTATCTGCACGATAATTATGTTTTTTTTTATTTTTTTAATTTGGTTCTTTTTCATTTAACAGCCCAAAATGTTTATAAACAAACTAACAAACAACTCTACTTTTACTTTTACATGAACTTCCGTTGTAAGTTTTTCCTACAGTTTTTTAGTGAAATTAAATGTAATGACTTTTGAAGCGAGCCAATGCCACTAATTGGGTCTAGTGAATAGAAAAAAAACACTTTTTTTAAGCAAAATTAATTTTTTGAGATAATGTTTTAGGTCATTGACTCTAAAAAAATTATTTTACAGAAAACTTATAGACTTTATACAATATACTACAGACTAGACTATAGAGTCTATACTACATACTAGACTCTAGACCAGACTTTAGAATATATTATAGCCAAGACTATAGATAAGACTGCAGACTACACTATAGACTAGACTTTAGACTAGACTATAGACTAGACTATAGACTAGACTTTCGACTAGACTATAGACCAGACTATAGACTAGACTATAGATTAGACTATAGACTAGACTATAGATTAGACTATATACTTGACTATAGACTAGAGTATAGACAAGACAATAGACTAGACTATAGACTAGACTATAGACTAGACTATAGACTAGACTATAGACAAGGCTATAGACAAGGCTATAGACAAGGCTATAGACTAGACTATAGACGAGACTATAGACAAGAATATAGACTAGACTTTAGACTAGACTATAGACTAGACTCTAGACTAGACCATAGACGAGACTATAGACAAGAATATAGACTAGACTTTAGACTAGACTATAGACTAGACTATAGATTAGACTATATACTTGACTATAGACAAGGCTATAGACAAGGCTATAGACTAGACTATAGACTAGACTATAGACAAGGCTATAGACTAGACCATAGACTAGACTATAGACTAGACTATAGACTAGACTATAGACTAGACTATAGACTAGACTATAGACTAGACTATAGACTAGACTATAGACTAGACTATAGACTAGACTATAGACTAGACTATAGACTAGACTATAGACTAGACTATAGACTAGACTATAGACTAGACTATAGACTAGACTATAGACTAGACTATAGACTAGACTATAGACTAGACTATAGACTAGACTATAGACTAGACTATAGACTAGACTATAGACTAGACTATAGACTAGACTATAGGGCTATAGACTGGAATATAGACTAGACCATAGACTAGACTATATACTAGACTATAGACTAGACTATAGACTAGACTATATACAGAACATTAGACTATACTACAATCTATAACAAATCTTTAAAAATTTGTATATACAAATTATTATTAATAGTTTTACAATGAATATTTTGTTTTTTCAACATTTACGTAATTAATTTAACCAAATTTCTATTTAAAAAATTTTATTATTTATAAAAAAACCACAAATATTTGTAAAAAAATAACATATTAAACATCTTACGTATTTCTGTAACAAAAAAAAGGGATGTAAAAAATGGAATGAAATATTTATATCTAAACATGTACAAGTGGAGAGAATAATTTTTGTTGTTTTGCACCGCATTGAACTGACGTAAAACAAAATGTTTTCATGTGTAAATCAAATGATGATTTTTATGACGTACTCTTCTATATATAATTTTTCATTTGTTTTTGATATTTATTTTTTGTTAAACGTTACGAACACTTTTATAGGCCTCTACAAAATTAGCCCCCCCATTAACGGCCCGACCTATCGGTTAGTTCTTACAATAACCTTGTAAAATTTTATTTTATAATTTTGCGTCATTAAATGTTTTTAAACGTTGATCGTTTCTGTGTGTTCGAATGAAAGTGTTTTTATTATTTTTCCGTATCTTCGATAAAGCTTTTACACTGTGTAAATAAATGTTCTACGTTTGATATTTTATGTTTAAATTGTTTTTCCAATGTAAATTTGTTTTACAAATACTTGAGGAATTTATTCGCTGTAATAATGTGATTTTTTATATTTACATTTAGGGGGATTTTTTTAAAGCGATTTGTTTCAAATGAAATTAGTGAAAATAAGTTTCTTTTTTCTTTAATCTAGTTTAAAGTCTAGTCTTTAGTCTAGTCTTTAGTCTACACTACAGTCTAGTCTATAGTCTAGTCTATATTCTAGTCTATAGTCTAGTCTATAGTCTAGTCTATAGTCTAGTCTATAGTCTAGTCTATAGTGTAGTCTATAGTCTAGTCTATAGTCTAGTCTATAGTCTAGTCTATAGTCTAGTCTATAGTCTAGTCTATAGTCTAGTCTATAGTCTAGTCTATCGTCTAGTCTATCGTCTAGTCTATAGTCTAGTCTATAGTCTAGTCTATCGTCTAGTCTATAGTCTAGTCTATAGTCTAGTCTATAGTCTAGGCTATACTCTAGTGTACAGTCTAGTCCAAAATCTCGTCTAGTCTATACTCTAGTCTACAGTCTAGTCCAAAATCTCGTCTAGTCTATACTCTAGTCTACAGTCTAGTGTTTGTCCTAGTCTAATCTGTCGGTAGTCTACTCTATACTATAGTTTGTAGTCTAGTTTGTAGTCTAGTCTATAGTTTTCTCTACAATTTAATCCATAGTCTAGTTTATAGACTTATAATCTTGTCTGTAGTATCGACATACTTATTATGTATTCTTCGAAAATTTCTTGCTTTACTTATCGGTGTTTTTTAACCAAACATTTTGCTGGGTTAAACAAGGCGGACTTAAAATATCAATAAAAATTAACATACCCTTGATTTTATTGTTTTGCGTTCTAATTTAAATTCAATTTCCACTTGCTACGTTTAATGACACCCACTTTTTCCTTCCCCAAAGATATCTAATGCATATGACAATAAAGCGGTATGATCTGATCCAATGTTAAGTACTTAAGTTTTGTCAAAACTTTGTTTAGGGGGATTTTTCCTAAACTTTGTTTTTTTTCGTTTATTCAAAACCCCAACAGATGTCACAAGTTCCAATTCATTTGTTTTTGTACGAGTTTCATATGTGTGAATTTTGTTGTAAACAATTTTTGTTTTTTTATAAATTGTTTTCAAAAACAAATAAACATTTAATTGCGCATTCGGAACAACAACAATATTTAAAAGTTTTATAAAGAAAATATTGTGACAATATTGTAAATAGCGCTAAAGTGAACTGTAATTTTTGTGTTTTATGAAGTTTATTTTATTTAATTTATTCAAATAGTTTGAGATTGCCAAACACACTTAGGACTTGACTTACAGCATGTTAATTTCAAAGTTATTAGAATTCTTAACCATGACAGATCATTAAATTGATATTAAATTTTTAAAGAAAAAATTTTCCCCCAATTTTAATAATATGGCGACATTTTAATTTAGGGGTCTATTTTGTATGACACTCCTCTTTTACTGATTAATGCTTGCTAGGGTGTAGGCCTTTCCAAATCCGGCTGGAAAGCAATAAAATTTCTTATCGCAATTTTAATGTTGGATAGGGAATTCCCTGTTTTGTATTCAAAAATTGTACGTGATTTGGTATTTTAAATATTTAACGGCTTAAATTAAGGCTCGATCATTTTCTAAAAATTTTGGTAAATTTGGCACGATTTTTTTATATGACATAGTGGCGCCAATTACTGAGGTATTGGTAATAAATTTGTTTAAATTATTACAAGAAATTAAAAAACATCATCGATATTTTGCAGAAATCTTAATTTGAACGTCGTCTATAGTCTAGTCTATAGTATAGTCTATAGTCTAGTCTATAGTCTAGTCTATAGCCTAGTCTATAGTCCAGTCTATAGTCTAGTCTATAGTATAGCATACAGTCTAGTCTTTAGTATAGTCTATAGTCTAGTCTATAGTCTAGTCTATAGTCTATTCTGTAGTCTAGTCTGTAGTCCAGTCTATAGTCTAGTCTATGGTCTAGTCTATAGTCTAGTCTAAAGTATAGTCTAGTCTATAATCTAGTCTATAGTCTAGTCTAAAGTATAGTCTAGTCTATAGTCTAGTCTATAGTTTAGTCTATAGTCTAGTCTATAGTCTAGTCTATAGTCTAGTCTAAAGTCTAGTCTTTAGTCTAGTCTATACTCTAGTCTAAAGTCTAGTCTTTAGTCTAGTCTATACTCTAGTCTGTAGTCTAGTCTACAGTCTAGTCTATAGTCTAGTCTATAGTCTAGTCTATAGTCTAGTCTATAGTCTAGTCTATAGTCTATTCTATAGTCTAGTCTATAGTCTAGTCTA
>NC_060953.1:57043690-57063473 GCF_022045245.1 Lucilia cuprina
CTAGTCTATAGTCTAGTCTATAGTCTAGTCTATAGTCTAGTCTATAGTCTAGTCTATAGTCTAGTCTATAGTCTAGTCTATAGTCTAGTCTATAGTCTAGTCTTTAGTCTGGTCTACAGTCTATTCTATAGTCCAGTCTTTAGTCTAGTCTATATTTTAGTCTATAGTCTAGTCCATAGTATAGTCAATAGCCTAGTCTATAGTCTAATCTATAGTAAGTATAGTCTATTGTCTAGTCTTTCGTCTAGTCTATAGTATAGCCTATAGTCTAGTATATCGTCTAGTCTACTGGCTAGTTTACAGCCTAGTCTATAACATGGTCTGTAAGGCAGTCTGCTCTATAGCCTACGTTCTAGTCTGTATTCTAGTCTAGAGTTTTAAAATTCCATAAAATATATAGCGCCCTAATACCGACAAAAATTTTATATGGATTTTGTTTGAAAAAGTATAAGTATATATGTTTGTGTATAATACATGTGTGTATGTATGCATGTATATGTAAATCAACCTTATCAAGAATGTAGTTCCGCAAGAGGAAGTTATTAAAACTGTAGACAAACGAGAACACCATGAAAAGAAATAAATAAACAAATAAATGAACGAATGGAACACAGAAAAAAACAAAACCCAACAAACGGATGAAGAATAAAGTGCTAATAAGTCTATTGCACCGTATCCATACAATTATCCATCCAGCAAACATCAGCCACATTCTCAACAATTGAAAAAAGAGCTGTGCTGCGCTGTGCATTGTAGCTCAGCAGCAACAGATCTTTCTTTCTTAAAGTTATAAAATCAGATTTGTTTGTAGTTGCTATTTATTTCTTTAGATTTTTTTTAGTTTTTTTTTGTGTTCATTTATTTCTTTATTCTTTAATTACAACTAAACAATTGTATTCGTACACTACTTGTTTTGTTTGTAAGATTGTAGATACAATGCAAGTAAAATGGTTTATTTTGTTGTATCTACAAAGAGATTTAAAGACTATAATAAACAAACAAAAAACAAAAAAAAAAAAAAAAACTCGTACCATGAGGAGCAACAAGATGATGCTGACGACGATGACTGTGATGATGATGAACTATTTTAAAATAAAGATGTCAAATTGTCAGTCATCATTATTCATATGTACTATTTGTGTATGTAAAGTAATTTCAACATTGTTCATTACGATTTTACAAAAAGAAATTAAACAAAACGAGAACAACAACAACAGCAACAACAAAAACTATGTCATTTTTCCAGCTTCCACACTGGCACCAGCAGCGCTTATACATCAACAACAATGAAATTGTTTTGTTTAATTCCATAACGGATGCGGAAAGTAGCAATAGCAGCAGCAGTCACAGTCGCTTTTTGTAGGAAATTTCCTATTTTTCTCAAACAACAAAAACAACAATCTCTATATCGAGATTTAGATAAATATTTATACAGTATTTGGCGTTAGTGAAGAAGAGAGAGGGATTGAGGGAATGCAGAATATTTATACAGAAAATACATATGGTTGGCAAATGACGTCAGGTCCAAATGTGATCTATATTTTGTACTTGTAGCGTTTATTTTTTCATATTCTGTTTTCTGTTTGTCTTAGTCATCTTTTTCACAACGACATAACCGGAAATGTTTGCACCCTGTTTAGTAATTGATTTTTGTTGTAGAGGAAGATGAAGGCAATCAATAGAATGCTTATATACAATCTAAGTATGTGGGCCAACTATTTTTGTCCAAGTTTATATAAATATATATGTATCTTGTTTGTTTAAACTCGATTAAAATCTTTATTTATATTGGATTCATGTTCACAGATTTTTGTTTGATAAGGTTTTTGTCAAGTTTTGTCTCTGTACCGTAAACTTTGTATAGAACTCTCAAATATCAAAAGAAAAATGTGTTGATGGTCCCAGTCGAGACATACGTCACATACCTATCTGGTGTAAGACATCTACAACAAGAACATCAAGTCTATTGGCCCGTATTCCAATTTTTGAAGGTATCAACTGTTGATCTGATGCAACATATCAATGAGATAAATATTTAAACACATACAGTATTCCTTACAATCTCAGTCTCACATCTATCTGGTAAAAAAAGTGTACAATAAGCACAACCAGTCTATTGAAGTTGCCAACTGTTGAATTGCAGCAACATCTTCATGAGATAAATATGTGCGATATTTAAACACACTTAGTATTCCTTATGATCTCAGTCGAGACGAACGTCTCGTAAGACGTATTCCATAGGAACGAAATGATCTATTGCAATTTCTGAAGCTATTAACTGTTGAATTGCTGTAACATCTTAATGAGATAAATATAAAATATATTTAAACACCCTTGTATGATTTACAATAACTTGACACACAGTCACGAGTTAGAATAACTTGACAATCAAAGAATAAAGCTTTACCACAGCTACGAGTTGAAATTTCAACCTCTTGAATTTTCTCAAATAGCTCAATATCCGCACATTTTCTTGGTGGAACGATCATTAAATAACTTTTTAATTGAACATTCTACATAAACGTTTCATAAGCCAACAGGATCAATACTTTTTATTATAGTTTTCGGGGTCAATGACTCACAATAGATGTCGTCAAATTTAAAATTTAGTCGACCGATTTCGATATAAAGCTTTTTATACTAAAATACGTTGACAGTCATCGACAAGTGTAATCTCAGTTAACACAATAATACAGATACATCATTTTCTCAGAATGATCAATATCTACACGTTTTCTTAAAATAACTTTACAATTGAATATTCCACATAAAAGTTCCATATGCCAAAAAGATCTTCGCAATTTATAGTTTTAGAAGCCAGTGTTTCAAATGTCGTCAAATTTAAAATTTGGTCTCCTGATATCATAGGATAATGATACAGTTTTAACTTGATATCGATATGAGGTTTTTATACTAAGAAAAAACGTTCACATTTACCGATGAGTGCGATCTTAGTTAACACAATAAAACCTTGGGGCTCGATATCTTTAGATTTCACAAATTAATATAAAAACTCAATCGTTGAAACTAACAACATATAATTTTAATGATCTACTGTGAATTTCAACGTAATCCAATTTCCTACGATCATTTGATCAATTATGTCTTAATTTCATCTCAAATTCATGAGAACTTTGCAATACGTTAGACCATCTTTTCGATCTTTAACTTCCTGCTGAATGAAATTCTTTTAGAACGACAACTGAATAAACTTTCTTTAATCTTTCTCAGACTACTCTTTAGTGATTATTGTTTGAATAAACTAGAAAAAGTAAAATAAATTTCTCAATATTATTTTTGTCGAATATCCAGGCAAATTGACCAATATTATTCCAATTATGCATGAGTTTTTCACGAATACAATTTGAAATTTGATCTTCGTTCATTATCGCATTTCCCTGATCATTTGCAATGTCAAAGCAATTCAGGTCAAAATTTTCTATTTTTCTACTAATGGCCATCCCTAACAAATATGTTATACAGATTCTCGAACAATTATTCATTGGCTCTATCTGCAAATCTACGTATCTCGAAGAATTACTTAATATAGACGTTGTATATGGACAACTGCTTCAGAAACCGCAAATATTTTTCCATAGAAATTATAACAACGTTTCCAAGTCTACAACTCGTAAAGCATGTTAACTTTTTTTCAGTACCTGCAATATTCAGATAGAGAAACTGATTATTTCTTTTAAAATGAGAGAGTTGAGAGATAAAATGCCGATAAGGCCACATTTTTAGTTTTGACCAAAAAATGATTGTCTGAACCATGGTTCAATGTCTTGAAACATTAAAAAAAAGTTCAATGCATTTAGCAACAATTTTCCTTTCCTCATTAAAAAGGTACCAACCTAATGTACCCATATGTTTTACATCCGATATGACGTTCTTTACTGCACCCTTTACTATATCCAAAACACTCTTGCACACACACTCACTCACATACATACATTTGTCTGTTAATGCAAAGAATTAATGAATGAATGACATAGAATTGTACTTTGCCTTCAGTGTGAAAAAAATGCACAAAAACAACAAAAATTTCTATATTTGGTTCTTTTCCAGTTACACCAAATAATAAAAAATTACAAGTACTATCTGTTATAGTACGAGTACAAGTACTATTATACTAAAATATGTTTTTTTGTAGTTGCTTTAAAGCAGATTAATGTGTAAGCAAAGTATAAGTGTGGAGAGTAAAATGGGCAAACGGGAAAGTTATTTAAAAGGGTTAGAAGGATGAGTTATGAGTTATCGATCATCAGCTACTGTTGTTAAAATCTGTTGCACTTAGTACTTCTAGCGTTCGCCTAATGGCAACTGACGTAAAATGTATCGTTATTAGGGTTTTATAGTTGAAACGAAAAGTCGACTTTCCGACATCTTGCATTTTATTCAAAGTTGATTTTTCGACTTTTTTCAGTTAGTTAAAAGTCGACTTTTAGACTTTTTTCGACTTTTCCGATTTTTTTTTTTACTTTTTCCGATTTTTCGACTATTTTTGACTTTCCGACTTTTGTCGACTATTTTGGACTTTTTGACTATTTGAGTATTTTCGACTTTTCGACATTTTTTTCTTTTTCCGACTTTTTGACTATTTTAGACCTTTTGAGTATTTTCGGCTATTTTTGACTTTTTCCGACTTTATGACTATTTTTGATTTTTCCGACTATTTTCGACTTTTTGACTATTTTTTATTTTTTCCGACTATTTTCGACTTGTTGACTATTTTTGATTTTTTCCGACTTTTATACTATTTTTCGACTATTTTCAACTTTTTCCGACTTTTCGACTTATTTCGGGTTATCGACTTTTTTGGAACGAAATAGTCGACTTCGACTCTTTTGGAAAAAAATAGTCGACTTCGACTTTATTCGACATAAAGTCGATTGTTAGATTATTCGAAAGTCGATTTATAGAACCCTAATCGTAATCCGTATTTCATTGTCCAGATCTTTCAGAAAATTGTCTTTAACTTATTGGACTGCTCTTTCGAAAAAAATTGGATTATTAAAGTTTGATTTATAAGATAGAAATATAGTCAGTTTTAGGTGAAATAATGAATAATTTGTGCGAGATTTTACTGTTCATTCAGAAATACTGTCGATGTACAGGTGGGTTTACTCGAATAATTATTCCGCTCATTCGTACCTTTTCTTTACAAAAAAAGTGAGTTTAAAATTGCTGGATCAATGTCCTTTTGCAAGATATTTTCCTCCTTGAAGTGAAACAAGGATCATCGAAATCTAGCAAATCGGGTTTACGCTTCAAGGAACACTTTTTCTTCTTTCTCTTCGTTGAATCTCCTGAATAGAAAGTCAAAAAAGCTTTGATCGGAAGCCGAGTTGCGCAATGATGGTCCTACTAGGTAACTGTTTATGATTTAGTATCCATTCAGAAATTGTTCTCTTTGAAGTGAAATAATGATCAACGAAATCTAGCGTAACGGAGTTATGCTCCAATGAAGTGTGACATGGCAATTGAAAAACTTATTCTTCTTTTTTTCGTTTAACCTCCTGCATACAAAGTCAAAAGAGCTTTGATCACTAACTAGAATTATAAAGTTTTGAAGCTGAGTTTTGAACCCAAAAATGACTTCACTAGGTAACTGTTTATGATTTAGAATCCATTTAGAAATTGTTCTCTTTAAAGTAAGAGAAGGATCAACGAAATTAAGCCAAAAGAGCTTTGATCAGTAACTAGAGCTATAAAGTTTTGAAGCCGAGTTCCCTAAATGATCTCAGATATTATATAAGGGTTGTGAACCCAAAAATGACTTTCCTAGGAAACTGTTTTTAATATAGAATCCATTTGACGCTATATGGGAGATTCTAGACATTTCAAAACATTAAATATTCGTTTGGGAAACTGGACTATCGTGTTGTTGATTTGGAATTCATGTTGGTATTTTAAGACTTAATATATTCCTTGAGCAGCTTGATGATTGTGAATGCTTCCATTAAGTTCCGACGACATCGATATGGAAAATCCAATTGTTTGGGGACAAAGTATATGTTACGAAAAGCCTTTTCCGCCTAACATCGTATAGCATGTTTTAGGTATTTGCAAAGCAACAACTGCACATGCAACAAGAAATAAATCATACATACTTCCACTACTGTTTACATACATATGTATGTATATAAATAGTGGAAGTAACATTATGCACATTACGCAATATGAATGAGTATAGAAATCTATGAATGAATGGATTAATGAATGAATGAATACTTGTCAGCATGTGAAGTTATCTGTCTATCCGTAAGTCCGTCCATTTGACTAACTAACTGTCTATCTTCCACACCTCTCTCTCTCACTCACTATTCTATAGCTATTTTTGTTTTTATGAATAGCAACAGCATTAGCAATTTCATCAGCTTTAATACTCGCAGCAGCTGCGAGGTATAGTTATAGCAGCAGCAACAACGATTGCTATATAGAAATTTTATAATAATATAGCAACAAGCAGCACTCAAGTGGCAGAGTTCACTTCCGTTCTACGGATTTATTTTTTTATTTAAAACAAAAATCCACACTTACGAACACACACAACAACAATAACACAAAAATATGTTGTTGGCGTTATTGTCGTTGCTGACAAGTTGTCGTTAGCAAAAAAAAAAACACTTTAGAAAATGAAAACAACTACAACATTAAAATGACTATATATGACAAGAACAACAGCAATAATAAATAATAAAAAAAATATAGATTCAGTATCATGGGAATGATTATGATGACGATGAAAATACTAATAACAACAATAATGATGAACTGATGGTGATTATGATAGTGACTGATGGATGATGAGTTGTTAGTTAAGCTCTCGTTGTTGCTGTTTGCTATTTTTCATTCATGAAATCGAAATAATTGCGTGCTGCACTAAACCACAGCAAAAATAACAACACCAACAGCTGCAGCAGCAAAATTTCATTGAATTTAATGTATGTATGTACATTAAGATTTGTTATACAGTGTAGATACAGATACATTTAGGTATTGCTAAAGATACTCCACTGCTATTAATTTTGTAGCCTTGTATATATATGTATATGTATGTGTAGGAGTATAATGACACTTTTTTTCGTATACAACTAAATTAACGAATGCAGTCAGTTGCTGCTGCGTCTGCTCTACATTCAATAAAATTCATTCATGATTTTTATTTTCAACACATTGAATCCTACATACAAATTGAGTTTTTTTTCGTATTTATTTAATATTTTTTTATTTTATTTTATTTTTCACTGTATTTGCTCTGTATTACGAAGTGTGTGATTAAGTTTATTTTGTATTATTTGTTTTTTTTTTCTGTGTCAGTATTTGTTTACTGATAAGTTTATTTCCTTTCCTCTGTTGTGTCTTTTAATGGCTGTTGTATAGGCAAGGGAAACGGGAAGAGTGTTTCGTTCAACTTTTGATCCCCTCTACATTTAATAACATCCTCGGCCTATTCACACGTTCACCGACTGACGCAAGAGGTCACTAGTGTTTGACTTTTCTTACATGTATAACATATACATACAAATATATTTTTTATCATAATTTTTTACTAAAGATAAGTGATAATTTCTTTATTGTATATCGTAGCGGTCAGGTTGTTCGAAGTATTAGTTCCTTAAAGTGAATTGAATTTGCAATGTTCAGGTAATCTTAGCCAGTTTATTGGCTAATTATTAACTATTAACTTCTATCTAGTCTATAGCCTCTATAGTTTTATCTAGTCTATAGTCTAGTCTATAGTTCAGTCAATAGTCTACAGTCTAATCTATAGTCTAGTTTATAGTCAAGTCTATAGTCTAGTCTATAGTCTAGTCTATAGTCTAGTCTTTAGTCTAGTCTATAGTCTAGTCTATAGTCTAGTCTATAGTCTAGTCTTTAGTCTAGTCTTTAGTCTAGTCTTTAGTCTAGTCTATAGTCTAGTCTATAGTCTAGTCTATAGTCTAGTCTATAGTCTAGTCTATAGTCTAGTCTATAGTCTAGTCTATAGTCTAGTCTATAGTCTAGTCTATAGTCTAGTCTATAGTCTAGTCTATAGTCTAGTCTATAGTCTAGTCTATAGTCTAGTCTATAGTCTAGTCTATAGTCTAGTCTATAGTCTAGTCTATAGTCTAGTCTATAGTCTAGTCTATAGTCTAGTCTATAGTCTAGTCTATAGTCTAGTCTATAGTCTAGTCTATAGTCTAGTCTATAGTCTAGTCTATAGTCTAGTCTATAGTCTAGTCTATAGTCTAGTCTATAGTCTAGTCTATAGTCTAGTCTATAGTCTAGTCTATAGTCTAGTCTATAGTCTAGTCTAGTCTATAGTCTAGTCTATAGTCTAGTCTGTATAGTCTAGTCTATAGTCTAGTCTATAGTCTAGTCTATAGTCTAGTCTATAGTCTAGTCTATAGTCTAGTCTATAGTCTAGTCTATAGTCTAGTCTATAGTCTAGTCTATAGTCTAGTCTATAGTCTAGTCTATAGTCTAGTCTATAGTCTAGTCTATAGTCTAGTCTATAGTCTAGTCTATAGTCTAGTCTATAGTCTAGTCTATAGTCTAGTCTATAGTCTAGTCTATAGTCTAGTCTATAGTCTAGTCTATAGTCTAGTCTATAGTCTAGTCTATAGTCTAGTCTATAGTCTAGTCTATAGTCTAGTCTATAGTCTAGTCTATAGTCTAGTCTATAGTCTAGTCTATAGTCTAGTCTATAGTCTAGTCTATAGTCTAGTCTATAGTCTAGTCTATAGTCTAGTCTATAGTCTAGTCTATAGTCTAGTCTATAGTCTAGTCTATAGTCTAGTCTATAGTCTAGTCTATAGTCTAGTCTATAGTCTAGTATATAGTCTAGTCTCTTAGTCTAGTCTATAGTCTAGTCTATAGTCTAGTCTATAGTCTAGTCTATAGTCTAGTCTATAGTCTAGTCTATAGTTAGTCTATAGTCTAGTCTATAGTCTAGTCTATAGTCTAGTCTATAGTCTAGTCTATAGTCTAGTCTATAGTCTAGTCTATAGTCTAGTCTATAGTCTAGTCTATAGTCTAGTCTATAGTCTACTATATGTATATAGTCTAGTCTATAGGTCTAGTCTATAGTCTAGTCTATAGTCTAGTCTATAGTCTAGTCTATAGTCTAGTCTATAGTCTAGTCTATAGTCTAGTCTATAGTCTAGTCTATAGTCTAGTCTATAGTCTAGTCTATAGTCTAGTCTATAGTCTAGTCTATAGTCTAGTCTATAGTCTAGTCTATAGTCTAGTCTATAGTCTAGTCTATAGTCTAGTCTATAGTCTAGTCTATAGTCTAGTCTATAGTCTAGTCTATAGTCTAGTCTATAGTCTAGTCTATAGTCTAGTCTATAGTCTAGTCTATAGTCTAGTCTATAGTCTAGTCTATAGTCTAGTCTATAGTCTAGTCTATAGTCTAGTCTATAGTCTAGTCTATAGTCTAGTCTATAGTCTAGTCTATAGTCTAGTCTATAGTCTAGTCTATAGTCTAGTCTATAGTCTAGTCTATAGTCTAGTCTATAGTCTAGTCTATAGTCTAGTCTATAGTCTAGTCTATAGTCTAGTCTATAGTCTAGTCTATAGTCTAGTCTATAGTCTAGTCTATAGTCTAGTCTATAGTCTAGTCTATAGTCTAGTCTAGTCTATAGTCTAGTCTATAGTCTAGTCTATATAGTCTAGTCTATAGTCTAGTCTATAGTCTAGTCTATAGTCTAGTCTATAGTCTAGTCTATAGTCTAGTCTATAGTCTAGTCTATAGTCTAGTCTATAGTCTAGTCTATAGTCTAGTCTATAGTCTAGTCTATAGTCTAGTCTATAGTCTAGTCTATAGTCTAGTCTATAGTCTAGTCTATAGTCTAGTCTATAGTCTAGTCTATAGTCTAGTCTATAGTCTAGTCTATAGTCTAGTCTATAGTCTAGTCTATAGTCTATAGTCTAGTCTATAGTCTAGTCTATAGTCTAGTCTATAGTCTAGTCTATAGTCTAGTCTATAGTCTAGTCTATAGTCTAGTCTATAGTCTAGTCTATAGTCTAGTCTATAGTCTAGTCTATAGTCTAGTCTATAGTCTAGTCTATAGTCTAGTCTATAGTCTAGTCTATAGTCTAGTCTATAGTCTAGTCTATAGTCTAGTCTATAGTCTAGTCTATAGTCTAGTCTATAGTCTAGTCTATAGTCTAGTCTATAGTCTAGTCTATAGTCTAGTCTATAGTCTAGTCTATAGTCTAGTCTATAGTCTAGTCTATAGTCTAGTCTATAGTCTAGTCTATAGTCTAGTCTATAGTCTAGTCTATAGTCTAGTCTATAGTCTAGTCTATAGTCTAGTCTATAAGTAGTCCCTAGTCTAGTCTCTAGTCTATAGTCATAGTCTATAGTCTAGTCTAGTCTATATATATCTATATATATCTCTTAGTCTCTAGTCTATAGTCTATAGTCAGTCTATAGTCTAGTCTATAGTCTAGTCTATAGTCTAGTCTATAGTCTAGTCTATAGTCTAGTCTATAGTCTAGTCTATAGTCTAGTCTATAGTCTAGTCTATAGTCTAGTCTATAGTCTAGTCTATAGTCTAGTCTATAGTCTAGTCTATAGTCTAGTCTATAGTCTAGTCTATAGTCTAGTCTATAGTCTAGTCTATAGTCTAGTCTATAGTCTAGTCTATAGTCTAGTCTATAGTCTAGTCTATAGTCTAGTCTATAGTCTAGTCTATAGTCTAGTCTATAGTCTAGTCTATAGTCTAGTCTATAGTCTAGTCTATAGTCTAGTCTATAGTCTAGTCTATAGTCTAGTCTATAGTCTAGTCTATAGTCTAGTCTATAGTCTAGTCTATAGTCTAGTCTATAGTCTTAGTCTATAGTCTAGTCTATAGTCTAGTCTATAGTCTAGTCTATAGTCTAGTCTATAGTCTAGTCTATAGTCTAGTCTATAGTCTAGTCTATAGTCTAGTCTATAGTCTAGTCTATAGTCTAGTCTATAGTCTAGTCTATAGTCTAGTCTATAGTCTAGTTGATAGTCTAGTCTACAGTCTAGTCTGTAGTCTGGTCTACAGTCTAGTCTATAGACTAGTCTGTTGTCTAATCTATACTCTGAACAGATTTTTTAGTAATTGGTCATGAAATTTTTGTATGAGAAAGAGAGAGAGAAAATATTGAAAACTGTTTTCTCTTTTTCTCGTTTCTGGTAATTGCAATATTATGTAACGAGGATTTAATATAGCCGATTGTACAGAAATTGTCGCTTGACGTTCCATACAGTTAGAAATACGATCATTTTATTTGTATCAATATCATTACTGAGAATCTGACGATATTGATCAATAAAAGCTCTCTTATGTCTTTAAAAAAGTTTATTTTAATGATTTGAGAGTAAATAACATTCAGCATAAATTTAACGATCCAAAAAGATTGAATTTCTTTAAGGTCTGGCAACACAACTCAATATTATGGTTTGATACATATTTTATTACTTTAGTTTAAAAATGTCGTTGCTGCTTTAATTTCTCTATACATACAACATATTCCTCAGATTTTATTTAATACTACTACTTACTATTTCTTATTTGTTTATATACGTATTTGTGGTTTTATTACTTCCGCTGTTGAAAATAAAATTAAATATAAAAAAAATACTAAAAGAACGAAGTGTATTTTTAGCTTTTAGCCCCACACCAATTGCGAAACATTTGGGTATTTTTAACTCCATAAATAGCACAATATTTACCACTGGCAGCCAGTATTTCCCATTTCCCATCACAAGTCAAATGAACAAACTTCTTGGCGTTTTATATACATACACATATATATATGAATATAGTGTTGTTGTTTATGAGAATGTTTGTTGTTTGATAAGGCACAGTACAAAAACAAAACTAAAATTACAAAATACACACCGTCATCGTTAGACGGAACGAAAGGCGAAGCAAAGGGAATATTAAAATTGTTTGAAATATATATGTATATAGTAAAGAATTGAAGTATACAGTTATAGATAATATATAGTTAGGAATTTGTATGAATCTATGTATTTTTAATTTTAACTTATAAGGAACGTACTATTTATAGCATAAAATTATTTTAGGAATAAAGGAAATGTAGACATTTAGGGATGTCTGTTGTCTACTATCGGAAATGAAAAAATAGAAGATTATTTGTTATGAAATTGGCTTTCAAAGAATACTTTTAAAAATTTCTATTAAAATACTTCATTTGCTATTGATCTATTCAGATGTCGGTGCTAGCAAGATCCAAACAAAGATTTTAAAACAAATCTGTTAGTTTAACTTTTATTTTCGAAAACTTTTGGATCTGTCAAGAAGATTAGCAACTTTAATGAAAAATTAAGGGCATTTTTCTGTCTTTTACAACCCAAACATCAAACTGATCTTGTGATAATGTAAATTTTTAAAAACTTTTGCCTGCAAATAAACAAACAATGTCTAATATTACAAAATTATTTAATAAACTCAAAACAACTTCTTAGAATTGATGATGATCATGATGATGTTGATAATGGGTGGCATAGACCAGACATTGCAACATGATGCAATAATAACAATTATGTTGAAGACATAAATTTAGAAGCATAAATATTGTAAATTATTTGCCATTTGTGTGGGCGTAGAAGTTTGTAAATTAATGATAATGTGTCTTCATATATAGTACCCGTCTGTATGTCTGTCTCTTTGGCTCAAAGGAAAAGTGATACACTTGATACAAGGAAGTAAAATCACTATCTCTCATATAAACATAAAGTATACAATGACAGCTGCATTGACCAGTGATAGAAATTACAAATCTTTCGGACACTGTTATTAGGGCTTAAGAAGTAAACTGAATGACCTATGGTAAGCCGAAAGAAAGTTCTCACAAATCACCTTTCTTGACAGCCTATATAATGAAGTGATACTGGATGGGGTCTTCGACATAGATTCAATACCAAAGTTCCTTACAAATTACCCAAACAATGGAAATATTACCTTTAGTTAGCATAGAAATCCTTATATTACCATGAAGGGCTCATTGGTGAACTGTGTTGCCGATATCCTATGACATATCAGATAGATTACGGTCATCAAGAACCCCAAATGCATGACTCCTCAAAGTTCCTTACGAATTGCTCAAGCCATGGCAAATCATATATACAAATTTTAATATCATGACGAAGAATTCATTACAGGAACTGTATATCTGAACACAAAGACATTCCTGATGAATTATGGAATCAGGTACCGTGAAAACAATAAAAACGGTTTAAGAAGAAGATGCCTTGCAAGGATACTTCAAGTTCAATCGCTAAAGGAATATTAGGTTATAGAATAGAAGGTTACGAGTAGATGGTCTAAACTAGATGGATGACGGACTGAAGAAACCTCCACAATTCCAAAAAATCCTCAACTACTTAACCCTCCAAACGGTAGAAAGATTGAAGAAAAATGGTTGTAAAGTAAGTAATAAATACTAAGAACTAGACTGTGCAAGTGGATTAGCAATAGCTTGGTAGTAATGACGACAATTTAATCAACCTCTCAAAGATTAGCAATAGCTTGGTAGTAATGATGACAATTTAATCAACCTCTCAAAGAAGCCTCGAATACCCACGACCCTTCAAATGAACGAAAAATCCAAGAAAAGTGGTTTGCGAAGTCAGTAGTAGTTCAGTAGTTCATCGTAAACTATTCAATTGGATGGATATATATCATTACTAACATTCTACAAAGAAATGGAAAGAATATCTCATGACGGAATGCATTATCATTCAAACATCGACACTATAATTACATCGCCAATGTCACAGTTTTATGGATGTTTGGACATTATCAACATTCATCACATCACAAGCTTCATACAACTTCATATCAACATTCTTCAAAGAAAGCTGCAGAATTTCTCATAGAATTTCTTTCTAGGTTTCTTGATTTTTTTAGATATTCGTAGATTCTCGCAACAGGGTGGATCATTTCATCGTTAACCTGGCATATATCTCAAGAGTCTTAACGAAATGCAGTGTCGTTCAAACTTCCAGTCTCCAATTATAACGCAGTTTGGTGGATGAACCAAACCAAAATTATGCAAAGGAAGGGATATAATATCTCATTAAATGTAAATTAAACAGGTTTTATGTAACTTTCTTAAATGGAAAATTTAAAGAATTTTACGACCTGAGATATATTTCTAAAGTCGACATTCGTAGGTTTGTCGTGTCCTGTATTCGACCAACAAGTTATCTTGTTTCATCATTGACCTCCAAGATATCTCAGCCGGTATTCGCAAGATTAAGTTTTTTTTCACGCCACATGTTAGTTCGTTCCAACATGGTAATGGATCATGGTATGTCATCTTATGGCTTTATGCGATCAAACATCAATATCAAGTCAGATTTCTAAAATTTTTAACCCAATCATTCTTCAAAGCCACAAACCACTTTAAATTTAAGGACTGATTTAATTATAAAGTTAGAGGATGACTGGGGATTGTTATTTGGACAATTCAATACCCTGATCTACTAGTTGGGATAGGAACTACAGAGTACAAACTATGAAATAAAAAAATATGCTGATTTAACATATTTTACAGTTAAATTGTGAACATTGAACGAAAGAAACAACAAAATATACAAAGAATCTCATATACCATAACTTCTACAATATAGATTTTGTTTTAAACTAAATCTGGCGAGAACGAACCTTTAATAATAAAATAAATAAACAAACGAATGAAAATCAAGCAAAGAACGATTCATAACATTAAGGTTTCGTTTCTTTTTCATTCATTCTTTACAATAATGTATGAATGTATGTATGAAGATAATGATGATGATACGGACGACGACAAAGATGTACTATATATATAGTATGTATTGGTATACGACAATGCTGGCATTGCTCTGTTGATGATGATGAAGATAATAATAATGGAGCTTTACGGTTTCTGTGGAGGTGTTAGCGGTGTAAGCTCAAGCTTGATTGATGCCGACACATAACAACAGTGGCGCCACCACTACCTCTACACCAAAAGTCACTAACAGTATTGGTGAGATGTATGTATGCATGCAACTAACAAGCATATGAATGTTTAAGAGTATTTGATTGAGTATGTGAGTGTTAGTATTATAGAGAGTTTCTGTGTCTGAGTTGTTTGCTCTTTTGGCCCACTGCAGTGACTGAAGAAGGGACGGACGGATGAACAAGCTATAAAATCTTTTTGCATTTTTCTTCAATTACTTTTAGCTATTGTCTGTTGAATATTGCCAATGCTATTGCTGCTGTTGTTGCTACTTTTCCTGTTGCTGTTGTCTGCTGCTGCTACTACTGCTGTCTGCTCCTTTTTTGATTATAAATGTGAAATATTGTATGAATGAACTGCACGATTCGTTTGCCATTAGACAGAGATATAAACATTCAATATGAACCACTTTGTTTTCCTTTTGTGAGAGCTATTATTTAGAGTTTAGAGCAGCTCTAGCTAGCCAAGTGCAACAGCAGCAACAACAATAATTTTCAACTAACGGATGCAGAAAGACGACAAAATTTCGTGAACAATTCGTTAGAGTGTAAATGAATGAAAAAATGGAATAAAATAACATACAAATTGAATTAAATTTAAACAAAAACAAACTAGAACAGCAACAGCACAACAATATCGCTCACTTACTGCAAGACTGACATAATCCAAAAAAATTGGAATAGATCAAATAAAATGCTTATTTCGTAACAAATTGTTAGTTAGTTTGAAAGGAGAAATACACCTGGGACTCTATCGGCCCCATTGTGCGCTCCATAACCAATGCCTCAGGTGGGAATCGAACCCACCACCTTCGCTCTCCCAGACTAAAACACTAACCACTAACTTACCGGAGGCCACTTTGTAACACTTAGTTTCAAAAAATTTCAATTTTGAGTTATGTCAGTTTTGTAGTAAATGAACGATATAATAAAAAATAAATCTCTGAACGAGTATTGACCGATACAAAAGAATGTGTATTTTCATTTAGTATTTGTTTAACAAAATAAATAACAATAATTTATAAAATATAAATTGTAAAGCGAACAAGAGAAAAATTATATAAATATATCAGTACAATAGGTACCTTATATATGCCCGGATATTTGCAGAGTTTAAAAAGAGTCTTTTTTGAAGAATGGTTTCATGGTTGATAGCTTCCAAATTTAGGAACTTTTCCAGAGTATCTTTCTTTATTATAAAATTAAGATGGTGTTGTATGTAATCTTATAGAAACGTTTTACGAGAGTTCTAAAGCGATCGTTAAATAAGAAAAAGCTCTGTTTGGTGTTTTTTTATAAAAAATCTATTAATTGTGTAAGAAAAGTTCTAAATAGTTGCACTTTGGATAATCTGTGAGATGGAGGAAAATTTAATGTGATCTCTGTAGACACCGATATAGATTTAATGTCCAAAGTTCTCCCTGATAAATCTTTACAAATAAACGCACCTCAGTCTATCACGAGAAACTTACTTATCGCGAGTGCTAGACGAAAGTTTGTGCTGGAAATTCGTAAGAATGGATAACACTTCTGAACTGAGTCGTAGTACATTGCGTACCGACAAAACTGTATGTGTTGTGACTAAAGGTTTCAACTGAACACAAATACATACTACGATCGTGCAAACTCCACATTTTACGATAAAAATTTCGAATCAAGATCTAAGATTATTTTCTTACAAGATCAATTGAAGGTAAGAGACACTTTGTTTAGGCCTTAAAGATGCTACAATTGGACATCAAAATCGTCTTCTCAAGAAGCGCATTTTTGTCTTAGAGGGTATGCCAACAAACCACATTCTACTCTACTACTTTTTGGATACTCACACGAAAAGGAAACCCTTTGGAACTATATGAAGTCATAATAATGTTCCTCTTATGGCTGAGCTTAGCATCTATCATCTTATAAATGACTTCTGGATTTGAAGTAGTAAAATCATTGGAACCTTGGTAATACTAAAGACGGCTTTGTTGTATATTCCTAACCTTTACATACCCAAACAATTCCTGCTCAGTCAGTAGGATATCGTAGTGAATAGATTGGAACTTATCACTTCCGAAACAGGGTGAATATCGAATTAAATTCAATCGATTTCTGCAAACTCTCATTATTTACCAATCACTGACAAAGGGAATCCTTTACCCGAATAATACTCCAAAAGATTTGTGAGGTTTTACTATTCAAATTATACTTTTTATTATCCAGGACATTCGATTTGGCTTTGATGGAATATGTCTTAAGAGCTCGAGCTACTTCAACTCTTTGCCACAAAGATACCATTGCGTAATGAGCCCAGTTATAGGAGTAAACATTTTAATATTCTTCGATCAAAAGAAAAGGAAATTATAGCTTCATCCTGGATGTCACCGACTGATGTCATTTGCCTCTAAACTAAGTTATTAAGCGGGTGATCGGCCAATCTGCAGTTCGAACATTGAATCTATTTTTCATCATTTAGATGCAGGTTGGACAACCATGTACCTGTTAAATGCTACATCGATTTGCCTTATGGCTATAATCGTCTTTCCAATTATTTACAATAGAGTCAAAGATTCATGCAATTGCCGAAAATCATACTCTTTGGTATTTAGGATATTCGATTTGTCTTGGATAGACTATGCGTGCTCGAGCTACTTCAACTCTTTGCCACAAAGATTCCCTTTTCGTATTGACCCCCAGTAAGCGGAGTCAACTTTAAAAAAAACATTCTTCGATCAAAAGAAAAGGAAATTGTTAAAGTCAAGAGTGTGTTGATGAGGATAAAGCCATCAGCTAATGATACTAGATGACACCTACTGATGCCATTTGCCTTTAAACTAAGTCAAAAAGCGGTTGATCGACCAATCTGCAGTTCGAACTTTGAATCTACTTTTCATCATTGAGAAGAAGAACACGGCTAACATAAAGTAAAATCAGAGAGTCAGGTACATGTTGGACAACCATGTATCTGTTAAATGCTACATCGATTTGCCTTACCGATCTTTTATGATCTTTTAATTATTTACAATTAAGTCAAAGATTTGTGCAATTGCCCAACAAGAAAATGGAATTTGATTCAAAGCTGGCAGTGCATATCAGCACAAAACATCTTGACTTAGCATTATTATAAGGTATCCCTTATTTTTATGTTCCAGACCAAATGCAGGCTTCAAACTCACTGAACATCCTAATGGAAATTGTTTAGCACAAAGCTTTCGAAAGAAGTCAGATCACTAAAATGTATTTGGATAATAGCTGAGAGCTAGTAAATTGACAAGATCAAAAGCGATCAAGTCTGAGTGGAGTCTGAAAACCCTTTCTGGAGGTTTATAGTGAACAAATTTCTAAGTTAATGTTAATGAAAAATCATGTTGAAAACATCTTTATATTAGTAATTGATCCACTCGAAATGCTATATAACACTAACCGAATTATTTCTAATAAAATGCTCAACTAAAATCTTAACATCGAAACTTTTTTATAACTTCCGATTGCAAAAGTACTAAACAGATACAATTGTATATATTTTAATATGATTTTAATGAATATTGCCTCTATGATGATACGCATAGAGCTATACAACTTAAAAATCTATGATATATGTTTTGTGTATTTATTTATCAGAAACAACAAAGAATCACAGGGAGAATAAGACCCAGAAAAGATAGGGAGCACTAGAAGAAAAAGAAGGAGAAAAAAACATGATTAAATACTTGGCAACATGCAACAATTTTAAATTAAGTGCAAAACTTAAACTTTTCATATACATATGTATATGCAATTGATAGACGACGCCATCGACCAAAAACTATGCAGACAGTCAGATTTTTTACTTCTTCTTCTTGTTCCACTATTTAGCCTTATTTTTCTTGCTTCTAATCTAAACTAGTCAACAAAAAATCCACAGATTGGGCCAACAGACAGACAAAGCAACCGTCGAACACAACGACTAATAGATATAGACATAAATTACATTTTAAATCCCAGGCCGTTTTAGTTGTTGTAGTAGTTATACTTGTGCCTTCTTACTACACGCCCAAAAAAAAACCATAAACAAAAATTGTTGCATGAATTGTAAAAAGCATACACAGAGTCGGCCAAGTATATATTCCTTTTCGAAATTTAGTGTGAGAAATTAATCGTTAGTTAGTATTTATGAATGAATTTTCTTTTTCAGTTGTTGTAAATAGTTTATTGTATGGTTTTTATTGTAATTGACACAATTGTTGAGATTAATGAGAGAATGTTGTTTAGTGACAAGAATTCATTCTTTAAAATACTGTTGGTATTTATGTTTGTTGTAGCAACTACTACTACAGTTGGTACAACAACACAATGAGTAAATAGTTACAAACAACTATGTATGTTCAAAAAACATGCATTATTTAAAACGAAATACGAAAAGAAAACGAATAGAAATGAACTAGCCCAAATCACGAAACGACGAAGATATTTTTGCTAAAAAGCTTTAAGCTATAACAGTAAGGACAATTAAGCTGTTTTGTGTTTATAAAATCTTAAGGAAATTAAGGTATCTTAGAATATATAATACATACTCTCATTTAGAATGCAAAAGATTTATGGATCTAAAGTCGAAATTCCCAAGAAATAAGGGACTTGCAACAAAACTTTTTCTATAATACACATACAGAAGTAGATAACGATTTGAGCTTTATCTCCTCTCTCGCTCCAGAATTTGTTTTTTGCATACAGAGTGTGAAACATTTTGAAAACTTAAGAGATCATTTTCTTGTGGAATTGAACTTAAAACAGAATTCGTTCCGAGATTACTTGCAGATAATAGTTCCAACCTTAATGTTTGCGCT
>NC_060953.1:57063573-57065219 GCF_022045245.1 Lucilia cuprina
CTATAGACTAGACTATAGACTAGACTATAGACTAGACTATAGACTAGACTATAGACTAGACTATAGACTAGACTATAGACTAGACTATAGACTAGACTATACTATACACTAGACTATACTATAGACTAGACTATAGAAGACTATAGACTAGACTATAGACTAGATTATAGACAAGATTATAGACTAGATTATAGACTAGATTATAGACTAGACTATAGACTAGATTATAGACTAGACTATAGACTAGACTATAGACTAGACTATAGAATATAGACTTGACTCTCCATATTTCTTGGTAACTGCTAAAAACGTCAAATTGGCAACAGTGACATAAACAGACATGCAGACGAGTTATTGTGTTTGATGATATTCAAACAGCTCCAACAGCAACAACATTACTACTAACTAAGAATAAGAAATATCTTTTATGTTTTACATTTTTTTTCTTATTCCAAGTCGTATGTATCTCATCAAATGCAATGAAGAAAATATGTAGTGAAATACAACAGCAACAACTACAACAATGAAAATTAAACTAAACTAAATAAACGATTGAGTGCATTATAAACTCTACAGTGTTCTGCTCTACACTACTCATTGCACGTCAGACATTCAGCCAACCAACGAGCCAGCCAACTAGCCGATCAAACAAACTAAACACAAACAGCTAACGAACAAGACAACTAGCCAGCAAGCCATCTATCCATCCATCCAACCAACGAACCAAACATTTTAGTTCAACGAACTCTAAACAAAAATGTATTTCATTCATAAATATGTTTACTCGACTTTTGACTGAATGACTGCTTGGATATGTGACGTTATGTTTGCCGGTTTCACTTTGTGTTGTGGCAAGCATGTTGTATGATTTGAGTGAGTGTCTGGCTAAATGCAATAATGCATTCTTCGTCTTGTTCGTTTATGATGTGAGAGTATGTGTGTGTGCGTGCCTTATTTTCGATTCAGTTGGTTAGTAATGCCAACTTTGGAGAGGTGGCATAAAAAGCACTAAGTTATTATGTGATTTTAAGATTCTCTCTATGAGAGAGATGGAAATGTCAATTCGCTTTTAATTTAAGCTTTTATTAGACAAAAGTTCTAAAAGATTAAAGTAGTGTTTCGATTAGGTTTTGAAATATAAAAAGAATGATATTCCTCTGAGTTGTTCGGTCTTAGACTTCGGAATACTTAATGGCTTTTCAAAGGTCATGTTAAATTGTGGATCAAGGTTCGGTAGATAACACTTGAGAAATTCAATGATTGATTGTGAAGATCTGTTCACAGCTCCCGAGTGAGAAATATGGTCTGATTTGGTATGAAACATTGGTATTCGAATGAATAGTTTAACACGAACTTTCATATTAATTTACGAGGAATTGCTCATCTTTCAATGACGCTTATCTTATATTTAAAGTATCGTTTAAGTGACTTCCTGTTAAATTTTCAACCTATTGAATCGCATTTACATCACTTTTAGATTAAAAGTTAAAAATGTATAAATATTTGCCGATTATTTGGTCTTTCCCTAATCGGGAATATCGAATTCATGTCTCTGGTTTATTAAGAATTTTTTCGTCCTTTTTACATTGGAATACAAAACCAAGTCGGTCGTCTTCAATTTTAAACAAATTTCGAGAAATATTCGG
>NC_060953.1:57065319-57107338 GCF_022045245.1 Lucilia cuprina
CTATAGTCTAGTCTATAGTCTAGTCTATAGTCTAGTCTATAGTCTAGTCTATAGTCTAGTCTATAGTCTAGTCTATAGTCTAGTCTATAGTCTAGGCTACAGTCTAGTAGGGAACTGCTGATTTAAATTGGCAACATTCTTTTTGGTATGTTGTATGTATGTATGTATGTGAGTTTGTTGAGAGCGTTATCATTCGTGCATTACACATGCATTGCACTCTCCACATACAAACAATCGAACAAAAAATAAATAAAAAATGTATGTGTGTCGGTTCGTCGGTCCGCAAAACATTTGTTTTGTTATTTCTTTCTTTCGTTCTCTTTAACCAGGTTGATGCTTTCAAATACAAACATTAAGTTTTTTTTATTATTTAAACATAAACAATACACAGTTGAACTTATAAACTAGTTCAAAGGCTAATGAAATACCAATTATTACATCCATTACTGCAATAACATGCCAACATACACTACATCACTTACTATATATATTAGCACTTTAAGTGTATCAGTACCGGTGCTGCTACTCTTTGTTATTATTGCTGAAACTTTAACCCCTGCTCTGTTTGGCTTTTTCAAATAGTTGCACCCCAATTTGTTGTTTTTTTTTTTCTCTTCTTTTATATTGGGTCATATGAAGATCATTATGAAATTACATTTTATAAGTGCTGTGGAAAGATATTCACGTGTTACACCTTTTCTTTTATATTGGGGTTATGAGAGGATAAAGGTTAACAAAGATTATAGCAATCAATGTTGTTGGTATGAGACTGAGTAATTCATTTAATCGAAAGTGGTAGTATGTATGAACCTGAGAAAATCATAAAACGAAAATGTTGGGAAATATGAAAGTAATGAATTGTTTTGGTATTTCCATTAGGCATGTGAAGTTATTAACTTTAATGTGGAAATGTTTGTAAATTTCGTTTGTAACCAATAGTTTATATTATTAGCTATAGCTCTCAATGATCTCGATGATCTTTGGAACCGGTATGATACCCTTAAATTTACGTAAAATTACTTCCATAATAAGAAAGATTCAAATTGAATTTAGTACGATCATTCAGATCGAAATCGACTTAGTATTGACCTAGATCTTTCGAAACAAATATAAATCAAATGCAAATATCTTCAAATCAAATCTTCACTCCACAGTGTGAAACATTGGACTTTGCAATACCTTTATTACTATATGCATATCATCGGTCTTTAGTTGTGAGAAAACGACTTCAGATCCTAAGTCCATTTGGAGAAATTTACATCGTCTAGACATAGACAACTCTACTACCGAACTTATTGCTCAAAATATCCATTGATTGGAAGCTACATGACGTTCAACATTGGATTGCCAAGATACGTATTTATAAAAAAAAGACGACATTTACAGAAACGACGCCAATGATCTAGCACTCCCAAATCTTCTTAAAACTCTGACTTTCTATGACATTTATGTATTTCAATACAATGAAAACTTTGTCACAAAGATGCAAATAAGCCTCGTCAGAAAATACAACTTTTTATTTCGGAAACCACTGATTATCGTTACTAACGAATGCGTATACATTTGGGGATACAAAGAGTGACTGGAAACCAGATATTCATGATTTAAACGGATTAAACAAATAAGCATAACCGTTCGTGTTACCAATTAAAGGAATTCAATATCAGGCTAGTTTGACATTAATCGATAGATTTTATGGAGAAATGGGAAGATTCCAAAACAATTTCATTGCCGGGAGTGTTAATGGTGAAGGATTTCTTTAAAAAGAAGGTATTTTAAAGGATGGACTGAATAACGTTCCAAATCGCACAAGATTGCAAGTTATTCTTAAGGGGAGAAAGGCCCTTTGGATCTATTCTACCAAAACGATAGAATCCACACTCAGGATTACAATCGTTGTAAAGGAATATTTATCCTTTTGGTGAGATTTTGGACGACTGTAAAACTATTTAGACAAATTAGTGCGGATCATCAAGGGACGACCCAACCAAAGGGTCTCTAGAATTGAGAGAATATTACGGAGCGTTTAAGTATCGCTTACATCGGCTGGATTGCTATTAAGAGGGATTTAAATAGCAATGGAGCTGTGAGAGAACATTTCTCGCGGCAGTGAAATCTTTATCAATCAATAATGATCCATTTTTGGGATGATAAATATTGGAGTCTTAATCGAAACATATTGTGTTTGAAAGAAAACATGTATAAATTCTAAAGCTTAACATCCAGAGAATCAGCTAAAGCTTATCCCAGAGAGATATCGAGAATTACCCCACATCTGCAACATGCTTTAAGGACAGAAGTCCTTAATCGGTTTCTTTACATGTTTTGATAGGCCTACAAAGAGGAAGTCTTACTTGTTCAATGGTTGTTACTTTATTGATTGATGTATTGGCTTTTGAAGAGAAGAATTCAGATATCTCTAGATCTTTTTGAGTTTTTTTAGGAGCGAAGTTTTAGAACAATGAAATCTTTTGGTTGCTTGAATTACTCCTTACAGTCATGTGTGTATCATATAATATAATCGATAAGAATAATTCTTCTGAATAATTCTTCAGAAATTATCTTTTTACTGGTTTTTTTGTAGAATATGGAATTCCAAATGTTGCAACTTCGTTAATTAGGAATATATTTGTGGTTTTTTATAGAAATTCCTTTGATTCATCTATGCCTTATAGTTAGAGCAATAATATTTGCAAGAAAGATTTTCTCCAAACCCTTCTAACAAAATTTCTACTTCCAATAGTTTTCGAAACAATCAATGAACTTTTATACATGCGCACGGAAAAAAACGTTTATTTCCTGCTTTCTTGAACATACCAAAATCTGTACGAAGTTTAAAGAATGGAATGCGGTTACACAAGATTTCCTTTACTCACACTTTGACAAACAACACAGAACAAGTTTCATTTATCGCATACGGTGTAACAATAACGTTTTTAACTTTTTTATAACACATGAATAGAAGTAACCATGATCACTAACATCACTATCACCACCACCACCACTATCGCCATCACCTCAACTACCAGTATCATAAACTCAAGCAAGCATCTCTAATTGTAAAATGCATTGGAACTAATACAATTACTATTTCTAGTTGTAATATTACTACTATAACAACTACTACTGCTGCTGCAGTTACCACTACCAGCCGTTTTATGGAGGCCTCCATTCATTGTCATTGGGAAAACAACAAGAGAGAAAGAAAGAAAGAGTATTTGAAATAAGAAATAAACATGCAACAATATTTTTGTAAGTGTAATAGTTGTAGTTGTTATATCCACATTTCTTCTCTGTATGTATGATCATAATGTTACCCGTAGATTTTTTTTTTCGTGAATGCATTTTCAATCATCAGCATTTTAGTTTTTACAGAGAACAGTCAACCAGGCTGTATGCCTGCTTGCCTGCCGGGATGGCTGTTTGCTGTTGCCTCTCTGACTACACTGTCATAGCAGCCTGCATTCTTTCAAAATGTGCTTGACTGCTTTAGCACGTGAAGCATGTTAAGTGGTGCTAAATTCTATTCTATTCTTATTTCAGTTTGTTTGTTTCATTTCTTCGCTCTTCCATTAAGTTAAGTTGGAATGTTGGTTTTAGGTTGTAATAGTGGATGTTGATGATGATGTTGTTGATGATGGTATTGCTATGCCATAGACCAAAAGAGGGGGTTGTTAGAAGTGATATAAACCGAGTTTTCCATTAATGTTTTTGATAGATCTGTCCTCTTACAAATGTTTAGAGCATTTATAGTCATTACTTGATACACAGTGTCCGTCTGTCTGTCTGTCTGTTCGTTTGTGGATTTGTGTCATAAGTACTTGAATGCATAAATCAATATTGTAAAAAATGTTTTATTATGAAATGAAATTTGTTAAATTGAAATTAATTACAATTGATTTGTTGATATTTTTCTCTTCTCTCTGTTACATCTTTCAAATTGCTTTCTTTCTTTCGATATACATATGTATTTTCTTTTTTAATTGAAAATGATGATGATGTAGAGCAAAATAATGAATTTTGACATTTTATAGGGGTTTTTCTTTGTTTTGAAAGAAATTGAATTGCTAATTTCAATTAGAAACTTTCTTTTCGTTCCCTAGTGTTTATTGTCCGCTGAAATATTTCTAATAAAAAATATTTATTATTAAAGAAAAAATATGTTTCTCTTTGTATGTAAAAACATAGTTTAGGTTCAAAATCTGGTACGAAAAAAAACTCCTAGGAGTGACGTTCCTTCAAATATAACATGTTAGTTGTATAAAGCTTTAATAGTGCCTTGTGATGGCGTAATCGTCCAAATTTCAGACACTCATTTTCCAAACGAAATCCCTTAAAGTGTGTCAAACAGTGTTCGTGATGGATCTAATATCTCGAATAACACCATTTTCATTATATTTGAATCTAATTTCAACGAATGCCTGGTAATTTTAAATAGAGTTTTATAACGTTTCACTGTCCTTTATGTATTTTGTACATTCGTGATTGTGATTGGAAAAAGTATTGTATTAAGGTTTCCGAATTTTCAATATAGAACCCCAGACCAGTTTTCCTCGGATTTGTTTTAATAGCCCACGATTTCCCATCTGAGCCAAGTTCTGTTTCCGTTTGCGTGTAATTACTCACGAGTTGCTTGGTACTTATATGATGTAAAATTCACAACTGGAAAAGTTATCATTTACTGTCCAACCAAGTCTTAGATTTAACCTTAACAATTGATAATTGTCTTCAGGCATTCATTCCTCTTTGTTGGAGCCGTATTCAAAAAGTAGTTTATATAGGCTTCCCGATTTTCAATTTAGATCCCTAGACCTGTTATGTTTCCTACGATTTGCCCTAGTATTCTAATTGGTTCTATCTGTTTGTTTCCGTTTGGCAAACCAGTTTTGTTTTCTAGGATTTGCTCTAGTATTCCAATTGCTCCCACCTGGAGCTGAGTGTTGTTTCCGTTTGGCAAATTTAGTATATTCTCTTCGCTTTCAATTCGATGTTTTACGATTGAGTGTAACAAGTATAACAATTTACGGATTTCGTTTCTCGAACTTTAGAAGAACGTATAGCTTTTAAGAGAACGCTGCATTCAAAGAGTGTGTTTGGTTTTGGATAGCGAATTCGAAATATTTTGAAGTGTATCTCTCTTCAAAAACAGAGTAATTTCTCATTTCTCGTTATCTAATTACCTCTCTCTGCGATCAGTAACTCCGATATATACTCTGCAAGATCATCTGTGAAATAAAGTTGTAGAAGGTAAGCCTATCGCCTCAGTCTTTAACCCTGAATATTTTATCCCAGATATAAACCATAATCAAGAGGTTCCAAAGTCAGAGTTTCTTTTCAAGAAGAAACTACATTATTGCATTCATACTGTAATAATGACAGCCTTGAAGGACACTAGCCAGTTGTTATTTTTCATTAAACTCTAGCTTTACTACTTTCCTATTGGGCAAGCATTGTGAGATTGATATTTCAAAGATGGATCGCCTATTTTACGATACAAATATGACAGGGCATATAAGTTAAAACTTTTTTCTTTTACTCGAAATATACGGGATATATATCGAGATATATCGTATTAATCGGAGTTGCAATGACAGGTATAAGTAAGGAGAAAATTATTGTCTAGCAACTTTCTTTAGCTATCAAGAGGAATAGATTTCTGGACAAATACAATTACTTTTAACCAACATTATTGAATTATCTGTTTCCAGTCCCATGCAACAGGACATTAACATATATAATGATACATCTGAACGGTAGTGCGGTCTTCTAAAAGCGGTCTGTGTCTTTTTATAATTCATTAGTTTTAGGACAACTCAACTTTTTCTGCCATCTGTTTAAAAACGCCTTAAATTTGTGTTGTCTTAATGTACAGTAGAATATAATTGTGTGTCACTTTATAAGGCATAATCTAATTTTGACATGATCTCAACGATCTTTCCAACTTCGGAAAGAGACGTTATTTATCGATTTGGAATATAAAATCTACTACATTTCAGTTATACATATATTTAAGGCTATTACAGTGGATCTATAGTTGAAGATTATATTTATAAGATAAATTTTTTTAATCTAATTCTTATTCTAAAATTTGCCTCTAAAATTACTCTTTTTTATTTATTTGCAGGTTTAAAAGTATCTCAGAAAAGCAATCGTAAATCAAGTAAGTAATCACTTTAGTAACTAGACCAACGTTCATTACTTATAGCAAAAACAAGAACGGTTCCATGTTTCAAGAAGCTTAGGCAAATAACTTAGATATCAAAAAAAAAAACAAACTTAAACTCATGTTCTAAGTATTTTATATAAAAAAAAGAAAAATGTGGCAGCATTGCAACAGAAAAAAAAACTAATAAAAAAATGCTGTTATTCACCGTTCGGTTTAACAGTTGGTTGAGCTGAATGTTAAACGATCACTAGTCGTTTCACTGTGTGATTTGGCCAATGGGTCTCAAAAGTTGTCGTCATCATCGTCATCATCATTATCATCACCATTCTTGTCATTATCGACAAACATTGTTGTCGTAGTCTTAAGTAAAGGAAATTATGTTAAAAATGTAATTGATTCTCTGCCATAATTTCAACGCTTTTTGCACTAAAAAAAAATTTACTATTTTTAACTTTTTGTTACTTTTATGGAAGTTCACATTTGTTACAAACACTTGCAGTTAAGAGGGCAAACGCTGAAAAAGTACAAAAAAGTAATACAAGAATAAAATTATTATGGCAATTATGCCATAAGCAATTTTATGCATGACAGCTTGATGTAGTACAATAGATAAATTCCCTACTCGCTATGTACATACATATCTCCCTATATACATATAATCATTATTTGTGTTGTATACGCGTATACCGCCGCTTGCATTTCGTTTTAAAACATTTGAACGTAATGGGTATTAACTCCTGATGGTTTGCTAAGGTTTAGGCAAAATTCAGTAAACTTCTTTTTTTTAGGGAGGTTGTTAGTTGAAGTTATAAAAATAAGTTTGTTAAATGAATACAGTTTATAAATATGTAGTTTAAAGTGTAACTGTGGCAGACATTTTTCAAACACCCTTCAGCATAGGTTGAGAAACATTTGAATCTCAAGTCTGATGTTTAACTAAAAATTAAAAGTATTTCTACGATTTTTTTACTTACAAAAAAGCTCCCCCCTTCATGCCTCTCATTTATATTTTATACTCACTTCTGTACCAAACCAAAATGATGTACATGGTCCTAAGGTTTTCATGAAATAATCGAAAGCGATCTCAGAGATCTCTAGCATTAAAGATGTTTATCAGATATTGGGTGTTGGAAACAAGCTTCTATATGCAGACTTCTTAATAAGTAAAATCTTAGCATAAAAATTGTTTTAACCCTTAACTCAGATTCTATTTACAGTTTCGAGAAGATCTTAGTCATCTGGCTAAGATCGTTCATACTCATTTCATCATTTCATTTTTTATATATTATTACTGTCATATTACAATCTTACAGGATATATCTCAACTTAATAGGACTATGAACAGGTGTCATAGTCCTATTAAAATCCAACTTTTATAAGAAATTGTCAAAAAACATATGAAAGAGTTGATCTACAAAAGTGACAGATCTTTTGAATAGAGATCTATAACATTACAGCTTTATATAAAACATTGGGTCTTGGAAATAGCATTCATTATGCAGTCTTTTTTAGAAGTTCAATCTTAGAATGTAAAATCCAATTAACCCTTAACTCAGATTCTATATATACTATCGCGCTATTGATTCATCTGACAAAGATCATTCCAATGTACTAATTTTATAATACCATTTAATGCGTTTTTCCTTTTTTGAGGACGTACAGGGACCATTAACATATATTAATACCGACATACTAGCATCTAACCGGATATATCTCAGCTTGAAGAACTTTATAGGTGCCATAGTTAGAAAATAACAATGAAGATCTGAAAGAGTTGATCTTTTGAATAGCTTTCCCTTAAAATCCATTCCATTTCAAATTCCGATTATCGCTTATTATTGTAATTTGATTAATAAATGCTGTTGGAATTTACCCCAAAAAAAGTATTTTGCTTGAATTTAATCTTTAAATAAAAGTTTGTATTTTCAATAAAATTCGAATATTTATAAAAAATCTATTTTTCACTAAAAAGTGAATTTTCATTAAATAATTGCATTAAATTTCAAATTTTCACTAAAATCAAATTTTTCACCAAAAATCTAAATCTTGACTTAATATCTAGATTTTCAGAAAAAATTAAAATTGCAGCAAAAATCTTTATTTTCACTAAAAATAAAAATTTTTACTAAAAATCTAAATTTTCACTAAAAATCGAAATTTTGACCAAATTCAATATTTTTACAAAAATTCCATTTTGTCACTAAAAACTCAATTTTTCACTAAAATCCAAGTTTTTCACTAAAAATAAATTTTTTTACTAAAAATTTTATTTTTCACAAAAAGTTAAATTTTCCTCTACAAAACTCAATTTTTTTACTAAAATAAAATTTCTGATTAAAAACTGAATTTTGCACTTAAAATCCAATTTCACTAAACTCCTAAATTTTTTCTTAAAATTTTAATTTCACTCAAAATACGATTTTTCAATTACAAATTCAAATTTTTACCAAAAATTAATTTTTTTTTACTAAAACTCAAGTTTTCACTTTAAAAGGTATTTTCACCAAAAAATGAAATTTTCACTTTAAAATCATATTAATCACTTTAAATCAAATTATTCAATTTCAATTCAAAATTTTACTCAAAGGACGATTTTTCAATAAAAATTCTAGTTTTTACTTAAAATTTATTTTTTTTACTAAAAATCAAGTTAACACTTTAAAAACGGGTTTTCACGCAAAATCCAGTTTTCACCATAAATCTAAATTTTTACAAAAAAAAAAAAAAAATGTTCACTAGAGATAAAATTTTTTACTAAAAAATCAAATTATTCACTAAAAATCTAATTTTGAACTAAAAATACAATTTTTCATTAAACATTTTTTAAAAAGTCATATTTTTCATTAGAAGTTCAAAAATTTTCTTACTTTAAACGTTCCTCCTCCTCATTAAAGAAAATATAAACCGGAATTAGAAATTTTACTTCAGAAACATTTTAATTTCAATTACTTTTTCGGTAAAGATATTTCTTGAGGGCAGGCGCGTATCCTGGAAAGGGGGGTTGTTGTGCGAAAGAAAAAAAAAACAAGTGAAAACGAAAAAATGCCTCTCTCAAACGCTTTAGCTGAACCCAAGTCTGCTGGAGGGATAGTTCTTGATATTTCGAAATTTATTTTCCCTCTAACTCCACCTCTGGTTATCATTTTTTTTTTATTTTTTTGATGAAAACTGTCAATTTAACATTAAGATAAGAAATAACCAGACATTATTAAAATGGGGTAAGAATTTTTGAAAAGTTTAAATTTACTTTTAAGATCTATATATGCCTCTTGACCTTTTGTTTTAAATCACATGTATTCTAATGTCTTTAAGGTCTTAAACTGTTGAGACATGGGAAGACTTTTAGAGAAGGCTACTATATAAGTTTCTTATTGCCTTAGAATGACAAATTTTCTTTACATTCTATACGTCCGAACTTAATGATCTGATCTTAACTTCAATTCACAAATATCGAAACAAAACGTCACTTTCTTCCTTATTACAGGGCAACTTAAAGTTGTTATGAACCGTTAAACTTAAGTTTGCAAAATTATTATTCATTACTATTAGTGTCGTCGTCTGGAAGAAGGGGGAAACAAAAAATTTCATATTTTAAACTTTCAGTTAGACAAATAATAATAAAATAATGATGATAACTATGACGAACGATGTTTGTATGTGTAATGGTAATGGTAATGCATAACTGCTTGCATAGGGAGTAATTGAAGGTATAAAAACGTTTATGTCATAAAATCCACATAAAATTTATTATTATGAAAAGTTCACATTCCATTACATTGTGTGGATTTTAAAGCTAAAAAGATAAGTTTTTCAAAAAAAAGAGTCATTTACCTAAAACGAAATGATCACAAGTCGGAAAAGATCTCCGAAAGCTAAATTTATATAAAACAATCCTTTTACTTTACTCCAGCTCTCCTTTAACTTTCATTGTAAACATTTAATAAACTCCCTTTCTTACTTCAGTTCAATGGCCTTCTGGTTCGTTTACTTTTCAATTAATCAAAAGAAATTCCATACAAATCAATTGAATTTTTTTTGTTCATTCACTCTTATATCAACCACAAATTTAAATAAATAACGAGAGCAAAAGAAATGAAAATATCAATAAAAATTTTATTTATTGACCCAAATACCACAAATACCGGGAAGACAAAAAAAAAAGAAAAGAAACAAACAAAAGTCAATACATAATGTTGCATATGGCGTGTAAAGTTCAATTATGACTTTTTTGTGAAAAATATCACATATAGATTTTTATTCATTTTTAAGTTTTATTTTATTTATCTTTTTTTTCGTTTAATTTGTAGTATTTTAACGATGTCACCACTTTTCACTCAGTCATTTCGATTAATTTGAAATTTATTATGTTTTCATTAATTTTATTGCTGTTAAAAAGCCATAAACATATTATTATATGCCTTTTAATGAAAAAAGTAGAAAAACTAAAAATTTTTAACTCATAAAAACTATTAACGAGGTACTTGTTTAAATTTGAATTCAGTTATGAAGATTCAAAAAGTTTTAGCCTATTTAGGGAATACAGTTTCTCCTTTCTGTGAAACTTGAAGTTTTTAAATCAAGTGATCTTTATGCTTAATGATGATCGCCAAATATTTCAGTAAAAATCCGCATGATCATAAAAATTTAGTTTTTTTTCGTAACAAATTCTATTTGTCACTATTTTTATACCATCAAAAAAGATGGGGGGTATATTGATTTTGTCATTCCGTGTGTAACACATCGAAATATTGCTCTAAGACCCCATAAAGTAAATATATTCTGGGACCTCGTAAGATTCTAAGACGATCTAGCCATGTCCGTCCGTCTGTCCGTCTGTCTGTTGTTGGCACGATAGCGTCCACAAAATAAGAGATATTGATATAAAATTTTCCCAAAATATAGTTTATTGATCAGAAATGTTTGGTATTGAAAATGGGCAAAATCGGTCAACGATTTCACATAGCCCCCATACAACTGTACCTCCCGGAATATTGTATAAATAGCTTCAAATATTCACAAATTCGTTGTTTATGAAGCAAATACCACAAAATTTCGCATAGGTCAGTTTTTTGACGTCTGAAAAATATTTCTGCATTATGGCGGACATAGGACCATAATTGGCCCTACCCCCCATATAATGTCCCCTTTAGAAAATGACTAAATAGCTGATTACTCGCTTAAGAATGGAAATATAGCGATGAAATTCGACACACATAAGTTTTATGCAAGTCAATATCTCTCAACCAAATTTTATGTATATCGGTCCATAATTGACCCTACACCCCATATAAGGTCCCCTTCAGAAAATGAGTTTAACGCTCATTACTCTCTTAAAAATACAAGTATAGCGATGAAATTTGCCATAAGTAAGTTTTTTACTAGCCAAAACCTCTCTATGAAATTTTATGTGGATCGGTCCATATTTGACCCTACCCCCCATATAAGGTCCCCTTCAGAAAATGACTTTAACGCTCATTATTGGATTAAAAATGGGAATATAGCGATGAAATTCGACACACATAAGTTTTATTCAAGTCAATATCTCTCAACCAAATTGTATGTATATCGGTCCATAATTTACCCTACCCCCCATATAAGGTCTCCTTCAGAAAATAAGTTTAACGCTCATTACTCTCTTAAAAATAAAAGTATAGCGATGAAATTTGACATAAGTAAGTTTCTTACTAGCCAAAACCTCTCTTACTAGCCAAAACCTCTCTATGAAATTTTATGTGGATCGGTCCATAATTGACCCGATGAAATTTTAAACAAATAAGGAACTAAAATTTTCCTACAGACTTTTATGAGAATTGGTCCAAATATATATGTATAAATACCCCTACTCGCTATAAAAATTAGCACTATCAATAGTAAAACCCCCATTAATGGACCTCTTTCAAATGTTACCCTGATGTTCTCATTAATATCGATATATAATAATAAAATATTCAAAATATCAAAATTCATTTATATAATAGTGATTTGATGGTAGGTATAAAAGATTCGGCATAGCCGAATATAACACTCTTACTTGTTTTTACTGATTTCACTCATAAAATTTAGTTTTTGATTAAAATTTGTGAAATTATATTTCCACTAAAACTCGATCATTATCTTAAAACCAAAGGGGCCAAATTAACGCACATGTTATTGAGTAAACTTGATAGAAATTTTCTCTTCGCATTCGATATCGAACAAGAAGTGTTTTCAAAACGAAAGCTATATCGATCACGTTGCGTTAATTCAGCTCTAGAGTTAGGATATGAAACAATAAGGTTTGTCTAGATGTTTTCACGAGATTTTCATCTATAGTCTAAGCATCATCTATATCTGTGAATTCTCAAGAAATTTGGTTTAACTTTATTATAAAGTCAATGTTAAGCTTACATCCTGGATATATAAGGTCTCAGATCATCTTTATTATAAGATATATACATTCGACCTTATATAGTTTTAATTTCAAGATCTTCAATCTAAGGTCTTTAAAATGTCTTCAGTTTAGTTTTAATCCGAGGTTTTCATCAATTCTTAGTTAAATGTGTAGAAAGTATTCGCTTAACTTTAAATCGCATGGTCTGTGTTTAAATTGGTCCATTAATACTTAAGGGTTCTATAAAAAGTCGAGTGCAAGCAAAGTCGTTCTTCAGCTGCACTACCTAACAGCCGATCTTATAAACACACAACTTTATGCTATGTTTATATAGACGAATCTAAGTCCAAGACGCGGTGGGGTGTGTGCGTTTACTACTGATCAATGCAAGGTATTTCAGACTGAGATTTTTGACACCCTTTCTTTAAAAAAATTGCTCACTGAATGTTTACTGGATGTAATTCCTAAAAAATTTTCAATCACCGTCAGACAGGAATATCATTTCCAGATTAACATCATTTTCAAGATGTTTGAACCTAACTTCGACGAATTTCTGACAGTAGTAAAGAAAATGTTTCCAAGTTTCACTGTCCTTTCCACATGCCTAATTTCGCATAGATGTGCTCGTAATCATGCGTGTTCGCTCAGAATACATACTAACTTCAGATTTGCTCATTTTCAGGAAATTACTCGTCTTGATCTCACCAGGGTCAGACGCATAGAATCTTTGTGGTTCTATCCACCGTTTCATAATTCCAAGATGCCTTATGAGATTCTCTCAACCATATTATTAGTTCAAAATTTTGTTGAGTCGAATAGTTTTTCGTTGGTCAGATTAACTGCATCGAGCTCCCTTTCCTTTAAAGCTATTATATTCGCCCTTGTGTTGCAAATACTCCCGAGTGGCCTGTCACCCATATGATGTGAACCTTACCTCTGGAAGAGTATTCAGTTAAAGCATACCTTCAACCCCATACGTTCTTAGATTTAACTCTATCACCAGATATTTATTCTAATCCAATTTACGAATTCCATTATTGCTGAAAGTTTGTGTTATGACTAGGTAAACGGTGTTATATATCTGTTGTCCCCAAATTTAGAGCCATCCGTGTAACAACGAATTCATATTGGTAGAATGTTCCGCTTGAACAAGACATTGTATTTGGGATCAGCGGTTTTAAATGTTTCCGACATATTTTGTGTCTGGTATGCGATCAGGCAAGTCCAAAAATTGTGTGTAACCTTCCAATGTGTCCAGTATACATTGGTGACGTGTCCTATAACTGCTTTTCGCCCGTTCGCCTAAAGAGATGAGCTACTTATTGGATACGAGTGCAGGGGAATACACTGTAATTACATCTTACTGGCATTTGCATTCTAAAGATGGTGCAACATTCGTATCTGGATTAGTTCTTGGTACCTGATCACTCGTATATTCTCGCTAATGTAATAGTAGAGGAATTGGCCAAAACCCACTACAATCATATTAGTTTGAGTTCCACGTTATCACATGCAAGATCACATATATCTTCTAAATGCAGAGGCTGTGTAACTCCTTAACTATGTTGTCTACATAGATGAGAGTTTTACGGTTGCAAATCTTAATAGCCGTGTTCATAGAGCATTGCTTAATAAGCACGTATGCTAGGAGACTAATTTATCCCTATAATGACATTTTTTAAGTTGACGATCGTCCCCACGATCTATCTAATTTTGGTCTACTTAAGCGATTTCTCTCGCATTCATGTTGGTAAGATTATTTTGTTCATATGTGCCGAATGTTGTTTTTTCATAGCTCCTCCAAGAGGTACTCACATATCTTAATGGTGGAATGAGTTGATTTCCGTTCCGGGTATCACTACGAAACGAATAATGGACCCAAGTAAGTCGTCCACCTGACTGTCTTTTTAAACTAATTTATCTTTAATTAGAAATCTCTATCAAATCTCAGAGTTAAGTTTTTATCTAGGGTCTTTGTAGAAATCTGGTTAAATTTTTCGCTGAATTCTCTGTAAACTTTCATTTCATACTAAAATCTACAATAGCATTTCAAGACATTATTTTATCATGATGAGTCAACTACTTATATATAAGGTTGCAAGTTTGGTTTTGCAGCTTTTTGTCGCGATATGAGTATATTAAGCATAATTATGAACTAAAAAACCCAATTCGGCGATTTCAGTTGTATGGGGGCTAGGTGAAATAATGGACCGATTTTAATAATTTTCAACAGGAAGATCATGTGCCAAATTTCACTGAATTATCTCCAAAATTGCGAGCTGTAGTTTGATTACAAGGTTTACAAGCCCTATTCGGAGGTTCAGTTGTATGGGGACTAGGTGATATAAAGGACCGATCTCAACTATTTCCTATAGGAACAATAGAAGATCATGTACCAAATTTCATTGAATTATCTTCAAAATTCCTACCTGTAGTTTGATTACAAGGATTACACGGACGGACAGACGGACATCGATCTAGAAAATGATTCTGAGCCGATTGGTATACTTTAAGGTGAAGATATAGAACCAATATTATTGTGAGTTGCAAACATCAGTACAAACCCAATATACCCTCCCACTAAAATGGTGCAGGGTATAAAAATAGTATAAAAATGCATATGCAGTTTCAATAGCTTTACTGACTAGAGAATTAATGAATTATATAACACATTATTAGTAAGACCTTATTCGTCTACTTCTATGTAATCTAGACTATTTACATAGTTATTGAAAACTATGTAAGTAATAACAATTGAGAGCTATTATCAAGTTTTTGCTGGGAAGCTTTAATATAAGTGAAAACAAATCACCAAAATTTTTCGGTTAAACTGTAATGGATCACCGTAATAATCGGTATACACGGTTGTCAGATCTTACAACGTTGTCAGTAAAATGTTTAGAAAATGTCTAACAATCGTCTGAACTTACCATTTTTCTTTTGTAACATTATCAGAAAAAGGCATTACTGATTATATTGCAATAAAAAAAATTGTAAGTTAACACTGTTATATGACATTTTCTGCACATCTTACTGACAACGTTGTAAGATCTTACCACCGTGTATACATGACATAACTTATTAAAGATCAATTGAAATTAATTAAAATATTGAAAATAATCACTGACATTTTACTGATCGCCAGATCCTAATGAAAACTGATATATGATAAAAATTCTCTTTAAACTTGCTGTAGACAAAACTTGTATGATCATGGCATTGAAATTCTCTTTAACTTTATATTTAACTTATCACCTGAATGAAAGAATAATTCCTTCTTTTTTCGAAACTAATTCGATACGTTTCGTTATGTTAGTTTATTACTTTTGGAATTTGAACTTTTTTTTCTTCGGCCTCTCTTAAAATTTTAAAACTAAAATAAAGCTCTTTTGAAACTAAAAAAAAATCAAAAGAATTTCTTTCTTAACTGCTCTTTAAAACTTATGAAATGAATAAGTCCACAACAAGAGTACACTATTTATTTAACTTTAGTAAACACTAACACCTTTAGCCAAATTTAATTTTTTTGTTTTCGTATAACTATAGTATGGGTTTGTATCTTGATTGGTTGGTTGGTAGTTGGTTTTTATGTGTTTTTTGGTAGTATCTTTTTTAATAATGTTTTTTTTCCACAATCAGGTCTTTTTATTATTAAAATAAAATAATAGTAAATGACGATTATTTTTCTACTCATGTGACTTTGTTGCTGTTGGTGCTATAGCTTTAGTTCAGGTGAAGGGGTGGGGTGCAAACCAAAAAAAAATTTCTTAAGTATTTTGGGAATTTTCAGTTTGGCCTGTTAGTGATTGAATTGTGAAAAAACCGTTAAATGCAATAATATTTATTTATTTACTACATGTGACTAAATGACTGGCTAAAATAGTTTTTGTTTCAATTCTTTATTTTATAATATCAATTGTAGTTGTAAATAGTTTTCAAATGTTTACAAATTGATAAGCATTTTTTTTTTTTTTATTTGAAATATTGATGTCATTGGACTGGATTAAATTTTTTTTGTGATTCTTGTGAGGAATGTGAATTATTTTTAGAGTTTTTTTTGCAAGTGGTTTAGTAACAAATAGGAAATATTTTTAACATTGGTAACAGTTTAATTAAAACTTGTGAATAGTTTATCAAACATATAGGAAATAGCATGAAACGATTTTTAGAAAATAGCAATGAAATCGTTAAGGTCTTTTTTACTAAAGTTGTAAACACAGTTGTCTTACAATGTCGTCAGAAAAATATTTAGAAAATATCTAATAACTTACAATTTTTGTCTTCCAACATCGTCAGAAATGGTTGACAACATTTCAAATAGGAAAATTCACACGATTGTTAGACATTTTCAGAGAAATTTACAGTCAACGAAGTAAGATCTTACAACCATGTATTGGTAGCTTAATTATAAAAGCTTTTATATTATTTATACCACAACCAACATCTTTGTTTAGTTTTAACTTAGGTATTTTTAAACTCTTAGTTTAGTTCGAAACCCAGGTCTTTATAAAGTCTATGTTAACCTTAAATCCGAAGGCTTTACCTAGTATCAATTGATCACTTATCCAAGGTCTTAGTGAAGCTTATTCTTAGGAGCTGCATAAGGATTTAGTTCAACATTAATACGATGACTTTATAAACTCTTATTTAAGCTTTAATCCGATCTTCTCATAAAGTTTTATAAAGTCTTTAATAAGCTTAAATCCAAATGCTTAGTGTACTTTTAACACGAGCTTTTAGGGAAGCTTTTTCTAAGGGTTACATAAAGGTTTAGTCGAATCTTAAATCGATCGCTGTATAAACTCTAGGTAAGGTTAGTTACTTTCCTTTTAATAAAACTTTAAGTTAACCTTTATTTCAAACTCCTCATAGACCTCTAATGTAGGTTAAATCTTAAGACTATGGAGTCAATATAGTTTTACTTTCGAGATCCTAGAAACTCATATGTAAGCTTTATACTTAAGGTATTATAGAGACTTAGTTTAGCTTATATAGTCTTTATATAGTCTTATTTTAGCTTTTATATGAAGTCTAAATAAAGTCTACAACCAAGATTAATATAAAAATTTAGTTATTTTAATACAAGGTTTTATAAAGTCCTTAAATGCGAGATCTGTATTTGCTCTTTATAAACTCTAAGGTAAGCTTTAAATTCTAGTTAAGCTTAAATCCGAAGACTTTATATTTAGTCTTAGTTTGTCTTTAATCATAGAACTTTAAAGCTCTTAGTTAAGCTAAATTCGTTGTAGAAGTTAAGCTTAAGTTCGAGATCTTTTTGAAATCACAGTTCAGCATTAACCGCGAAGTCTTGTATAACTCTTTGTATAGATTTAGTTTAAGGTCCATATAAAGTCTAAAGCTTTAATCCGAGGTCTTTATAAAATCTTGTTTACTTTAATTTGGTGTCATTATATATTCTTAGTTAAGTTTTAATAAAATGTCTTATAATCGTTTAGTTAAGCTTTATTATTAAGACTGTATAAATCTTTAGTTTCACCTTTGGATAAGGGACTTCATAAGCTCTCAGTTCAGCTTTAATCTGAGTTTTCATCTTTGGCACAGGGACTTTATGAGCTCTTAGTTCAGCTTTAATCTGAGATCTATATAAGCTCCTGTTTACTTTAATTTGGTGTTCTAAGTCTCAGTTAGGCGTTAAAAAGATTCCTTTTAAACTTTTAGTTAAGCTTAACTGTTAGGGTTGTATAAAGTCCTAGTGTAGCCTTTGAAACTTCATAAGCTCTTATATAGACTTAATTAAGCGTTAAAAAGATGTCTTATATAAATTTTTACTTAATATATAAACTTTACGTTAAGCTTTAGTGTTAAGATTGTAAAAAGTTCTACTTTCGACTTTGAAACAGGGACTTAGTTAATCTTTAATCCAAAGTCTATATAAACTCTTTTTTACTGTAATTAACTTTTCTTAGTCTTAGTTAAGCTCTAATAGGATGTTTTATAAACTTTTTGTTAAGCTTTATTATTAAGGTTGCATAAAGTTCTAGTTTCGCCTTCAGAACGGGGAGTTCATAAACTCATAGTTAAGCTAAAATCTAAGATCATCAAATAGTTTTAGTTTTGTTTTAATCCGAGCTTATATACACATAGTTTAGCTGTGATCCGAAATTATATATAGTCCTTGTTTGGCATTAACCTAATGTCGTTATAAAATCTTATATTAGCTTCAATCATAGTCTTATAATCTTATAATCAAGACTTATAAAAGTCTTATTTTATCATTAATCCGAGGTTTTTATTAAACTTTAAACACAGATTTAATATTTTGAGTTTTAAATCAATAATCTTTTAAGCTTTAGCTATAGAGCTTAAGCGATAATAAGCATTTGAAAATTAACCAGAATTGTTAAACCCCAAATTTAAACAAAAGCTACTTAAAAGCTATTAAAATTTTAATTGACAACAAAAAACTGAATTGTTACTTTTTCCTGAAATGGTCTATTTAATCCAATTAATTAACTATTGTTTTTTCTTTAAATTTTCGAAAAAAATTTCCGCGTGATAATTCGTTTATTAATCACAGTGCGTGTGATAATTTAAAAATACAAACAAAAACTATCACACTTGATTGCAGCAACAACTCTAACCTGAAAAATTAATTGGGCTTAAAACGATCAAATTAGCTGTTTAACTTATTTAACTAAAGCTCTAAACCCAAACAAGCTACAGCTCTATTTCAAGCCATAATTTTCAAGTATTTTTCACATTTGTGATATTTAAACAATTAATCAAACAAACAACGTGTTTTTTTTCCCCAAATTTTAAAACAAAAAGCCCATTATTTCCCATTCATTCAAGTATGACTGATTTGAATATTGTGTTTCTTTTGTTAGTTTGTTTGTTTTTTTCTTCTTGCTCAATTTTTAATAAAATTAAAAAAAAAAACTATTAATAATTAAAATGGCTTATAGTTATAATTAATTAAATTTAAAAACAACTATAAAATATTTTAACAAAAATTAAAAAAAAAAAAAAAACTTCGAAATAAAACACATGACGCTGCTAGAAATTATTGTTTAAAATTATTTACAATTAAACAAATTTTATATATTTATTTTTATATATTTAAGAAAATGATAAGATACAAAATGAAAAAAATTATTTATAAAAAAAATATTACATTCCAATGGTGTGTTTATATGACAATGATAAGAAAGAAGTTTAAATGAAATATCAGCGCCAGTCAGAGCCTCAAACCACTAACAACAACAAAAAGTTTTATTAAGAAAAAAAATATGTATAAAAAAATACTTTTTCAACTCCAATAAACAATTTATTAATGAAATTCCTAAATATGTAAGTTTATTTTCAGAATTTAAGTTCAATTTCAATTTTTTTTTACACAACGTGTGTTCAATGACAAATTTTTGTGTGTCTGTTTTTCGGCTGAGTATAAAGTTTCAAAGGCAGTCAGGGAATTTAAGGTATTTATTCTTTTGTTGTTATTATAAGTCTAAAAGCTGTAATACATGGTTGTCAGATCTTACAACGTTGACAGTAAAATGTCTAACGATAGTTTGAACTAAAAATTTGTCTTTTGCAACGTTGTCAGAAAAAGCATGACTGACAATGTTGCAAGACAAAATTTGTAAGTTGACACAGTTGTTAGACATTTTCTGCACATTTTACTACCACCTTTGTAATAACTAATAACTGTGTATACGAAGCTAAAGCTTAAGTTTGGTTTAAGCTTTAATCAAAGTTTATTAGAAAATCTTTGATTAAAGGTTTTCTTTTATCTCTAATTTAAGATCTTCGTCCTTATCTGGTATCGTTGGTCTTTATAAGCTAAACTTTATATGGTTCTATTTACCTTAAGCTATAGATCCTAGTTTGACCTTAATTATACGCACAAGTTTAGTTTTATGTGTAGGTTTATACAGTCCAGTTTTGATTCAAACGTATGTCACTATATATTCCCAGTTTAGCTGTAATCGTAGTTTTCCATACAGTCTTAGTTAAAAGTCTATTGCAGGTTCCAGTTTATATTTAATGGAAGGTCTTTATATAGTTTCATTTTTGCTTTAATCGTATATCTTAATAGGGTAGGTCTTTATACAGTCTCAGTTTTGCTTCAATCGTAGATTTTAATACGGTCGCAATATGGTCGTTCGTTATACAGCCTCAGTTAAAAGTGTACTGCAGGTCCTAGTTTATCATTAATCGTAGGGTTGATACAGTTTCAGTTTAGCTTTAATCGTAGTTTCTCATACAGTCCCAATTGAAAGTCTACTGCAGGTTCCAGTTTATATTTACCGTATATCCCCGTTAACTCCACTTCTGGTTATCGTTTAACCGAAAGTTATTCTGCCGATTAAAATATTTTTTGTACGAAAACTGTCAATTTAACCTTAAGATAATGAATAACTAGACATTGTGTTATTGGAGGAAAGAGTTTTAATTTAGCTTCTAGCACAGTCTAGATCAAACTGTAGGCTCTTGCAAGACATTGTCTTAATCCTAATCGCTGATGTTTATATGCTTTTAATTAAATCCCAAATTAAAGCGTTTTAATAGACCTATTTAGTAAAGTTCTATCAATTGACTTTCGAACATTCGAATTTTTGTCTAATATTTTGTTCCGAAATCGACTATCGTCTGCGAAAAAATCGACATTGTAAATAAAAGTCGAAAAAAAGTTAAAAACTCGGAAAGTCGGAAAAAGTCGAAAGAAGTCTAAGAGTCGAAAATAGTCGAAAAGTCGGAAAAGGTCGAAAATAGTCGAAAAAAAGTGTAAAAGTAAGAAAAAGTCGATAATAGTCGAAAAGTCAAAAAAAGTCGGAAAAAAAGTTATAAGTTAAAAGTTATTTATAGAATATTTATAAAAAATAAAAATTCGTCACGGACTGGGGTTGAACTCAGTACTTTCCGTCCAAAATTTCTTTCATTTTTTTCATGAAAAAATAATAAAAACCTCAAAAAATACCCTTTTATTCAGCTCGCAAAATATTGTTCAAAATTATTCATTAAAAATACAAAACGAATTCATCACCTTAAGTTCTGTAAAATGATCGCTTAGTGGATCATGTAAAAGACCAACAAAACACATAAAAAAGCTAAAAAATTTCAAAAATTAAAAGAAAAAACGAAAACATAACTAAAATAGTTTGGTATGCGTAAAGAGATTACAGAAATTCCAAAAAACAAACATTTACAACAATAATAATAGAAAACAAAATTCCAATATGATTACGAAAAAAAAAAAAAATGAAATAAAAAATTACAAAAAAAAAAAAATATTAAAAAACCTTTAAAGTTTTTTTGAATAGGAAAAAAAACAAACTTTTATGCCAAGAATATATTTTCAACTAATTCATAAAAAAGCTTCACACGCACACAAGCTCTCCTATTATAAGCTTAGTGTGTGTGTGTGTGATAATCATGAGAGTAAGAGGCACAGTGTGTGGTGATCATACAATGTAAAGGTGAAATTAAGACTTATAAAGGAAAATGTTTCTTCTAGGTTTAATTATAATAAAATATAGATTATAACTTAAAGGATTGATCAATTGAAGTGATCATGCTGATCATAAGCTCTTTATTACTTTAACGAAATTTGTCTTCATATATTGCACTAGACTAGACCACTGTGACGTATGTATGGTGGTCTAATGCAAATGTTTGTTGTTGTAAGTATATATTCATATACAACATTTTAAGTATGAGTGAGTGTTTTGTTGTGTTTTCTTTTTCATTACAAATACATAAAAATGAAATTTATGAGAATCACTCTTTATTTTTGTTTTTACTTTATATGACAAAAACAACAACAAAAAGTTAACAGCAAACAAACATAAAAATGTAGTGGTAAATAACAAAAACAATCAAACACACAAACTCAATCACTCACACACACACAAACTCAATAAAAAAACAATATTTTTTTTCGAAAAGTTTGAGACACTCACTACTACAACAACAAAAACAAAACTAACTGTGGAATGTCGTTTTGTAACTTCTAGAATGAAATTGTTGTTTTCTTGTAGACAACTTTTGTTATTGTTGTTGCTGTGTTCCTTTTCTTATTCGTTTTGTTGTTCTTCTTTGAGGCTACATATATTTCGTCTTCGTTGTCTGTCTAGTTTACGTCGTAATCATCATCATCATCATCGTCGTCGTCTTCAACAACAACATCGTCATCGCTCGTCATCATTTTTTGTTGTTTTCGTTTTTACAGCAAATATACAAACACTCACACTCACTCACATGTACTTGAGAAAAACAGAACTTTTGTAAAGCAAATTAGTTGTTGTTGTTGTTGCTGTTTTATATTTACAACGCCGTCATATCAAAGAGTAAATACTCAGATGAATGTTGTACATTATGTGTGTGTATGTACTACATTACAACATTTTTATACTCTTATTTTTTTCGAAGTTCTTAAATATTTACACTTAAAGAAAAGTTTTATTTTTCAAAATAGTTACATATTTCCACAGCCTGATATTTGATTCAGATTTGTCCTTTTGTCCTGAATGTATGTCGCAAACTGTTGATTATCCAATTGTCCAAAATTTTTTCGTCGTCCAGCTGAGATTCAATATTTGATCCAGATTTATCCTTTTGTTTTAGCTTTACAGTTCAGCTTTTTGGACGTCCAGATGATATTCAATATTTTGCTTTTATAAGGCATTAGTTTAAACCGATTCGTTGTAGTTTTGTAATATGTTTTCCTTCTTCGGAATCTCTATGGAATCAAGGATCCGTACATTTGTGCTGATCCAAAAAAGTTAATTCTTTACTATTCTACAGGTTATAGGTATACTTTGGAGAGAAAAATGTTAGTTTGGATTGCATTTAAAAGAAAATCAAAGAAGTCTAGTGATCTCGTCGGTAGAAACTAAATTTGGAGGATAGTACATATAAGAAGTGAAATTTCACTTTGAGTTATATCCGGTCTTCGCACACATATTATTCATTACTCTGAGAAAATATATACTTATTGTAATCTGTATTTTGTTTGTATTTTGATAATACCAATAACTTTAGAAAATACTACGTAATAAAAAAGGTGTTATCCACATGAAACTAAATGTCCATATTGTTAAATAAACATTAATAAATACCTTTCGACCTTGACAAGGAATTCAAAAATCAAGCATGCCATTGACCATAAGTTCACGCAAAGAAGTAACTTTTTGGAATCAGAATTATTTTGATTGTCGTCGTCGTCTCATAAAGGGATCTGTCACTTTCTAACAGCTATCTTTGAAAAACCTCTTCATCCGCCAAATCTATGTTTAGAATGTTGTCTTCCATCCATTGTCAGATCTGTGTATCATATATATAACGAAAGTTTATCATTTCCACAATAATTAGATCATCGTTCTGAAATAACATGAGTCATACTCTGCTAAAGAATGTTAACTAATCGAATAAATATTTTCAATTTAGTTAAACTAATCACATTCCCAGTCTTTGATAGATAGTATTTGAACAAGTTTGAGCTATTTAGATGCAATGTTTGATTAAATGAGTCATTATTATGAGTTAATAATCTTAATGATATTATGAGGTAATGATCTTCTACGAAAAATTTCGATGAAAACATCTTAGGTAGCGATTACTGAATGAATTTATCATCCAGTGTTTTGAAGATCAGTTTTCTGGACGTGAGCAGTTCCCTAGAATTATAAAATCAGTGTTTCCGAGGGATCTGTCAAAATATCGTTCTTAAAGAAATTGCAACTAATTTCGACGAAATCTGCCATTGACAAAGAAAGTGTATTTCACTGTTTTCTCTGCACGAACTACATTCGTGTGAGCATGTTCGTCTAATTATGTATACTTTTGCTAAGGTGAGAGGGCGGAGGTGTGGCGTATGACGACGAAAATGATGATGTCATTGAATTTCATTGTTGTTGTAACAGGTTGGCTGTAACTAGATGTTCTTCCCCGGGGAAAAAACTTACGGTTGATAAAGCTGTTGCTGAGTTAACAATCTTTGGCCGATTGAGAATCGGATAGTTCCAGAGCGGAGATCCAATTTTCGTGGAAACGATTGCATTCTGTCGCTGTTGTTGGCAGCAAGGGGCGACAGAAGTCTGCTCCCGATGATGGTGAAGTCCAGAGCAGTTTCTTAGGTCCGCCAGCCCAAATAAGCGTAGCACTTTAATTAGGTGGACATATGAATTTATTTCGATTCCGGCACGGATCAACAGGACAGCTCTGGGTTGACAGCCCTTTGCCGATAATATAAGGTCACACCGATACGTAAAACCGGGACAAAACCTGGTTTTGTCTATTACATATACATATGTACATACAAACATTCGAATGTGGTTCTTGTAAGCTCATATTGACTATGGCAAATATATTTAAATTTGCTGGCGCCATATTCAATTCAATCCAATTTACAATTTCCGTGATATAATGGAAGCTAGTCCAATGTTGACCCATTGGGTCTCAGTTAAGAGCGATTGTCCACTTGACAACGATCTCCTATCAGCCAACAATATCTTACAGTACTCAACCATTTCCGTTTTCAGTATGTGATCAGTTTTACATCCGGTTATGCTTTCACAACCTGAGGATCCTTTTAATTTTGGTTACCCAGTTTAACGGCGATAAAATCCAGCCTTATGGGCGACTTGCATAATATCTATCGTAACTCTGAAATACCCTACATCTTCGCTCGATTTAAAATATTTAATTTTAATTTAATATTTTTCTGAGAAAAAAAACCCAGAACAGTGAACTAATAAATGTCCAACACAATAATTTATAATTAATTATGCTGCGGACCGCTATTATTTAATTAAAATTATTTAATTTTATTATTTTAATTAACAAAAAGTAATAATTGCTAAAAAAACTAATCTGCATTCAGAAAATAGCAAAAAAATTTTAGAGAATAATATGAAAAAATAAAACAACAAAATTATGAAAACAAAACAAGCAAAAAAAAATAGTTAAACAAGACAATGACCCCTTTTCGTTTTGTGTGTTTTTGTTTTTTTTTCTATTTTTACTGCTAACCTATTTTTATGAGTGTATGAGAAAAACTTGGCAGAGAAAAAACGTGTACTAAACCACACACATGCACACACGTACACAAATGGAAAATATAAATGAAATGTGTGTGTGTGTATGTACGAATGAGTTTGTTTCGCTTTCTCTTTGAATTGAAAGCAAAACAATTGCTTGATTACTCTCTTTCACTCTCTGTATAGTTGAACACACAAGCGAACACAAGCTATTTCATTCTAACACTTTTGGGTGGTTTTAAGAGAGTTTGTCGGAGAGTGAGAGAGAGAGTGTGTGCAAACATAAACAGGGGAATTGCTTAAGAGTGTTGTTTGCTTACACATACTTAAAGAATTTATGATCATTAGGTTGTTGTTGTCTATGGCTGTGTTTTTGTTTGTTATTTTGATATTGTTTTTGTTGTTGTCTTGCTAGTGCTTAAACACGAGAGACTTAAATGTTGTTGGTGTTTAGCTTTGTGTGTTGTTGTTTTTTTTTGTTCAGTGAGTTTACCGTTGCTGTTTTTGTTGTTGCTGCTGTGTACTAGGCCCATTGAGTTTACTTGGATTTTGTGTTTGTTGGGTATTTGTGGACTTGAGTGAATATGTGTTTGTGTGTGTGTGTGTTTGTATGTGTTTTAGGGTCTTGAAAAAGAAATCATTTTGTTTAGATTAAAGACTCTCTGGGTAAATATGTATGTATAGTTGATACTTAGGCTGAACTGAAGAAAGATCACACGAAAAGAAAACTACAATTTTCATTCAGTAATTTTCTGTTGTAGCTAACGCTTCGTAACGGCTAAAATACGCGCGTCTTCCAAGACACAGTTACTTGATCTTTTCTTCTATATATATATAATTTTTTTTTATATAAAAAAATAATGTTTAAAAATTGATTTCATATAAAAAGGCAAAAGAAAATGTTTATATAAAAAAATTAAACAAAATAAAACGCATAAATAAAAATTACAATAAATGAAAGTATATGTTAAAAGAAATTAAAGGAATATGGTGATAAAAACAAAATACAAAAAAATATATTTTTTTTTTAAAATACTTAAACAAAATAAAGAGGATTTTTTTTATAAAAACAAATTTTTAAAAATTAAACAAAAATTGAAGGATATTTTTCAAAGTGTTTCAAGAAATGTTTAAAAAAATAAATTTTTCTTATAAAAAAAACTATAAATTATTTTTTAAAATTAAAAAGAACTTTGTAAAGTTTTATTTTTAAATAAACTTTTTTATTAAACAATTGTCATGTTTTTGCAAAAACTAACATAAACATTTAACTTTAAACGTCTTAGGCGTTTGAGGAATGTGGTCCCGTTTGGCTTTCTAAAAAGCTTCTTTAGAACAACAACAACAACAATTCGCTACAAAATTCCACACATTTTGTTAAAGGAGTTGCACAAATAAAACGGAAAAAATACTGGTTTTACGCTTAAAAAATCAACACAAATCCAGAAATAAAAATCAAGCAAAAAAAAAAAAAAAATTGATCGAACAACCATCCGCCAGCCAAAACAATTGCGTCTTAAAGTCTCTAAACTTAAAGCACAACCAGTGACGACAGCACGATCGGCAGCAATAGAATACACTCAAAAAATAATAATAGATATAAAACTAAAGGAAATTCTACAAGCCTCTGGAGGAATTGCTAAAGGAGTAAAACGCCAAAGAAATAATTCTTTCAAACAACGTTATTATTGTAAAAGTGTTTGTAATATGGCGTATATGTGTGTAAGTATGTAAAAAAGGAAAAGAAAACAAAAGAAAATTTAAAGAAATAGAAAAAAATTGCAACTGAAAAAAAGAGTGAGTGCAAAAGAACTTAAAGAACTCTTAAGAAAAACTTTACAAAAAGAAACTTGAAACCCCAGTTCCGTTATAGAATCTAAAGTAAAACAAAAATTTTTATTGAAAAGTGTAACGGGATGCTTTTTAAGCGTCGGGTTAAACATTTTTGCAGTTTTATTGAAAAAAAACTTCTCTACGAAAAATTTTTAAAATTTTTTTCAAAAATTAAAAAAAAAAAAATGGATTCATATTTAAAAGGTTGTAAAAAGATTTAAGCAAATTTTTGAGGTTTATCTATTCGATCCAGTTATAAAGTTTAACTATTTAATTGATCGCGATTGAGATCAAGTAAAATTGATCTATTTTTATAAAATTCATATTAAAATTCAAACTTTAAAAGAAAATAAACCGTTTTCATTTAATTTTCAAATCAGACGCTGAATTATTAGGCATCAAGTAAAAATTATCGTAATTTTCCTTTGGATATCTAATAAAAAATATGTTTTCTTTACGAAAGTTTAGTTGATCGCGTTAGCCGATCTATTTTCATATATTACGATCATTTACGTTTTCAATAAAAATTTCAAAAGTTTAAAACAAAGTTTTCATAATATGGCAAATCATTCTATTGACTGATCCGATCATGATAAAATTTGACATGATGAACTCCTTGTCATTCGAATTAAAATTTCAATGACCCACAGCCTGCGCTATAGGAACTTTAAGAAGGGCACCTTTATCATATGATTCCTTTTTTATTGTTTTCTTTCTATCCGTTTTGAAAGTTTTTTTTTTTATATTTTCGGAAAGTGATCTTTTTGGAATTTTCATTAAACGGTTTTGAAAATCATGAGATCCCCTTTGAAATTATTTGACTTTCTTTCATTGCATTTTGTTAATAGAGTTTTTTATGTAATATTTTCTTTTTAAAGCTAAAATTTTTTATAAAAAGTATATTAAAAAAGGTTATAGTTACCTGATCCATATTTGTAGCAAATGGTTTTATTTAGAAAAGTTTATTTCCAATCTGAAAGTAAAATGAATTAAATTAAAAATATATTCACACAAAAAATTATTTTAACAAAATTATCAAATTTAAAAAAAAAAATATATACCTATACAACTTTATAGAAACATTAAAAAGACCTTGATATGTATAACTTAAGCTGAAACTTAATTCTTTATAATTCTGAAAATGTTTATAATTTGTTGAAAATTTATAAAAAATAAATATCGAACTTTATGGCTTCAATATCGAACCAAATATATATTCTATTGAAATAATGAAATTGTTTCCATTTAACTGGAATATAAGGTTCTTGAAAGATCAATGCAATTGTAGTAATACTATATAGTAAGAATTTTAAACCTTAGAGCTTTTTAATAGAATTTGATACAAAGTTTTGCTTATCACAATTCATGTCTATAAAGCTCTCGAACGACTTGAGAATATTGTAAATATCTTTGAAATAAAAATTGCATTTCTTATAACGAAACCTTATTCAAATTGTGATTTATATAAAATGTTAATATTTTCACTAGTCGAAAGCTTTATTGAGTTTCAAAAGATTTGTATAAAATTCTATTAAAAAGCTCTTAGGTTCAAGATTCTTACGATATAGTATTACTCCAATTGTATCGATCTTTCAAGAACCTTAACTTCTATTTAAACAAAAACAATATCGTAATTTCAATAGAATGAAGATTTGTCTCTAGAAAATATCTAAAGAAAAGCTTTTTCCATAAAAGTAAGAACTTTTCTCATTAATTGTTTTAATGAAAAATTAATGTGTCAAAAATCTGCTACAAGTTTACAATTAGTTGGAAATATCACACATTTGCAACCAAAATTGTAAGCTTTCTTTTAAAGGTTTTTTTCTCATTTTAAGTTTAATTGATATCTTTAAGTCAAAATTTTCTTTAAATTCAAGTAAAACTATAAAAAATTTTCAAAATTGTTGCATTTCGATTAAAAAAAATCGAGTTCAAACTTCTTTTTAAAATCGTCTAAAAAAAAGCTTTAATGTTTACATACTTTTCCAAACCTGTCACTGCAGAGCAACATTGTCGAGGCTATGAATATATTTTAATATATGCATGACTATGCATGCATACAAACATATTTTTCAATGCCTTCCCAATCTAGCTTTAAGCTAAATGTCATAGTTGTTGTTTGTATGAGATGTTGTTCTTTAAGTTACGGATGTAAATCTACATTTTTTTAACATGAGTCATAGTGAACTCATAGCAACAACAACAACAACAACATTCACAACAATAAACTACGACAACAACAACAACAACATCATTATGATGATGCCACAGTAACAGAATTACAGTGGGCTGAACTGTTTGTGAGATACTTATAAGATCATCATCATCATAATGAAGAATGCATTATTTAACTGAACTTTGTAAAGAAAAATGTATCTCTTAACTAATTGAATTAATCAACATGACAATAGATTGAGCGTAGAAGAAGAACCACAATAAATAGTTTTAAACATTTATTAAAGAAAATATTGTTTAAACCACAATAATAAAAAAAAAGTAATGAATGAATGGATGTGGAAAAAAAGAAAGTCACTCCTGTTGGTTATGGGGAGTTAGACAAAAGAATTTCTGGATACTAAAGTTCATCATAGAAATAAACTTGTTTAAAGCGGAAATAAGATAACTGTAGTTTAAAGTATAGACGTTTAGTTAAGCGATCATCATTAATGATCTATACTTTTATTGTTTAAATAAAAGATTAATAGATTCTGCAAAAGTAAATAATAAACTGATCAATTTTTGTTTAAGTTTTAACTTAAGTTTAATTGACTTACTAGAATTAATTCCCAAATTTGTCAAAAACTGTTATCTTCAGTTAATATTAAAACAATTGCATTATCTCTTTAATCCCCTTAAAAGCTTTTAACGAAAGCTTTTAAATTTTGTTTAAACATTTGTGTTAATTGTTTGTTTCCTAAAGTTAACTTTCGTGTGAAAGCTTTTAAACTATGTAGTCTATTTACCCACAAAAACAATTTAATTTTGCTTAAACTTTAATAATTTTCTTTAAACAGTTTTTCCCCCAAAACGTGGGAATATTTTCATATTTTGAAAACTCTAAACACTGAAGTATGTGTTTTACGTATATAACTCAAATGTGAGAGTTTAAAAATTCCCTCCCCTTATCGTCATCATCAGTCGATCAATGAGGTTCGTTCTTAAGTGTGTAAATAATTTTGTGTTTGACTGTTATAAGTCGAAGAAGTTAAGTTGAATTGTGAAGTTATTTGATTACAAACACGTTTTATTACAGTGTAAAACACTCACGAACACATACACAAACACACACGGTCTTAAAGTAAAATATTTATACCCAGCAAGCAATTTTCTTTAAGAATGGCTGGCAACGAAAGTTCACAATTTAAATAGAAAATAAGTTTTTCTTAAATTTTCATAAATAAATTCACTAAATTGAAGCTTTTGCTTTAGTTCAGTAAATTTAAGTACTGCAGGCTTTTGACTTTTAGGATTTTATCGTAAGCTTTGCTAATAAACAGTAGAGCTTTTTTGTCAAATAATTTTAAAATAGTTGAGATTTTAAAACATGTTTTTAAAAAATATATTATGAAATAATATCTCTTTTTATTAAATATTCTGAATTAAAAGCTTTCTTAAAAAAAGATGAAGCTTTTTGCTTAAATTGATTTTATGAAAGTTTAATTGTTGTCTAGGATACAAAGCACTCTCAAAATTAAAACAAAAAATACCTTTGGACAACAAATATAAAGCTTACCTTAAACTTTACATTTAAAGCTTTTTTCTTATATTTATTTAAAAGAGTTCCAATTGATATCAATAACCTTACAAATTGAAAGCTTTTTTTAATAAAATGTAGAACTTTTTGAAAAAAAATAAATATTTTTAAACTTTCAAAAACAAGGGAAACGTTAATCCATTCCGATATAATTCATTTTTGGTAAAAATTTGAAAGCTTTTTTTAAAGGAAATGAAATTCTCTTGAAGATATTTCACTTATTTTTACTATTTGAAAGCTTTTTGTAAAATATTCCTTGTTCTAAAGTTTTTTAAGTTCAAAGACTCTGAAAAGCTTGAGAGAAATAAAATGTTTTTTTTAAGTCAATTTGTTTTGTAAATTCAAGAAAACGATCTGAATGATTTTAGTTTAAAGTGCTTCTGATGATATTTCACTTCTAATGCCAACTTGAAAGCTCTTTATAAAACAAAATACCACTTTGATGACGGATGTTTAATGTCTTTCAAAATCTTAGGTGTGTGATCAACACTTATAGAAATTGAAGCCTTTTGAATATATTTAACTTTTGATAGCAATTTGAAAGCTTTTTTAGTAAATTTAAAGTTTTGTTTTTATAATAATGTATAATTTTAATAAGACCTTTGACTTTTAACATAAAGCTTTTCTTTTTAAAGTAGAGCTTTTTTTCCATTTTTGAAAAAGCTCGTAAAGTGTACTCTAAAGAAGTTTTAGTGAAATATATTTTCCAGCAAGCTTTTATGGTTATGTCATCTTAATACAACTTCGAAGCTTTTAAAAAGTTTAGATCGTTTTCTTCTATTAGCTTTCAATGCTAACTGGGTAATGTCTTGCTTATGTAGTGTGTATTTGAGCATGTGTAACTGTGTGTATATCATTTAACCAAAGTCAACAACTTCAACATTCTTTTAAAAGTTTAAAGTTGTAGAAAATGTCTGCATTCTTTTTCCAATTTTATTTTTTTTGTTGCCTTTTTATGCTGACGACTCTCTTTAATTTATTAATGTGTTGTTGTGGTTGTTGTTGTTTTAAGAAGAGATTTCTCTGGCATTTTTTTACATTTTTAAAACTCCGGTTTTTTTCTGCTGTTTTTATCAATAAAAACAGAAATAATGGTTAGAATTTGTTGTAGGCAAATAGTGTGTTTGTGTGTAGCTCTGTGTGTATGTTTTTGTTACTTGTTTAAGTTTGCCATTGTCGAACGATCATCAATGACGGTGGCATTCCATGCTGGTGGTTGACTTCTTTTTTTTTTGAAAATTCAGTTCAGAACTGTTGTTGTTGCTGGCATATTTTTGCTGTGTTATAAGTTTTGTTGCTGTTGTTGTGCGTGTGTTTGTTAAAACCAGCTTGTTATGTTCGTTGTTGTTGTTGCTGTTGTTATTTGTTGTGTATTTAGTTTAACAGTCTGTCTACTTGTATTACGGTTATAAAGTTATTAAATTTCATTTTAATTCACAATTTTTTTTTTCATATTTTGTTTTTGTTTGTAAAAGACTTGGACAACAACAAAATTAAGCTTTTGAAAAAAGTTATTTTTGATTTTTTTTTTTTGATTTAATGGAATTTTAATTGAGAATTTATTAATGTTGTAAAAATACGTACACAGACAAAAACAAAAATTCCAAAGGAATTAAGAAAATTTTTAAATTTGAAAAAGTTTTTTTTTTAAAATTCCTTTAAAATCTTAAGAAATTTAAATTTTTTTAATATTTTTAAAACAGTTTAATTTGATAAATTTATAAAAAAAAATTGTTAAAAAATTGCAAAATTAATAATTTCCTTAATTTACTTTTTTTTGGAATTTTATAAAAAATTTACGAATACTTAATATTTGCTTTATTTATTACTCATACGCCTTGGCTAAGGCTTGATACAAGTTTTAAAGCATACTTTTTGGCGCCTTGAATTTTTGCAATCAAGGCGATCTAGTACGTGAGAAAAGGTATTTACAAGTTTGAAAATTTCAAAATAGAGAATAGTATTTAGCAATGTCCTTCTGTCTAACCATCTGATCTGTCTGTCTGTCTTTATGACTGTAGGTTTGTTAAAATCTATTTTCTAAAGATCTCAGGTATCTATGGCAATTCATATCTTTAATAATGCTATCATTCATGCTTTCAAGAAGTTTTCTAACTTGTGTAAAGGCTGCACACCTTTTAGGTAGGCAATGTTTTTTAGTCAATTGTCCTGCAGCTAAAAATATTAAAAATACCTCATTAAAAACTAATAATCCTGTTTAACTGAACCAATGGGTTGTCATTGTGCAAAATAACTTTAATCTCATGACGTTGGACAACAACAAGAAAAAAAATTGTCATGCTAATTTTTATTATTATATGATTTAAGCGACGTGTGTTTCTACGTCATAGCAAGTTGTTGAAAGATATGGAATTTTTTTTTTTTTGAAATTATTTTCGAAAAATATTTAAATAGAAAGTAAAATATCACAAAAATAAACGAAACCATAATTATGCTTGACAACACTGTTTAATAAACACACATACACGCACACAGATACGAAAGCACAAATACACAAAAATTATTATAAAAGAAAATAAAAAAAACGAAACACGAGTAACGTTAACTAAAACACATGATCGACACTTAATTGACAGCCAGGCCTCAAAAGAGCACATGAATGAGGCTGGGAGCTCATAAATACTAATAAAAAAAAGCAACAACAGAAAACTGCTAAAATAAAAAAATAATGCCAAACAAAACAAGAAAGTAAATAAAATAAATAAATGAACGAGCAAACGAACGAACGAACGTACGAAAAAACGTATAAGTATTTAAACATGGATGGTTGGTTAGTAGATGGTATCAACACACAGATACTACTACAAACACTCTTCAAAAAAACACCCATACTACCAACAATCAGAAGTCATTCACTTATACACCGATATTGGGCAAATATACCAACAAACATTTAGACTTTAATATATTGTATCTATAATAATACAAATAATTGTAATATACAACACACTCTTACACACAGACGCACACACATACACATACACACCTATAGCTAGATAATTAAATGCACGTTAATCAAGTTGAAATGAAATGTGAAAACTATGCGTGAAAAGAAATGAATGAAAAAAAATGAACGAAAAAATAAATAAATAATAAAACAACAAAAAGAACGCACCAGAAGTAGTAGAAACAAAGAAAGAAAAATTTAAAACTATTTTAATGCTAAATAAAAAAACAAAACAACTAAATATACATAATTTTTTTTTGGTTAAAATTTGACCTAATTTTAGTTAACATGAGGTCCAAACCTACATACAGACATAAACGACACACACATACAGATCACTGTTTCAATGTATTATGGGTGCGTTGTAGTTTTTTTCTTTTTATTAACTTAAGCTATCAAAACAGCACAACAGCAGTTAGACAGCACAGCAGTTTGGTTTAAAACATTAACACAGCAGCAGCTTATAAAATGTTGATCGTTGAATATAATACAATATTATCGATTGAGTACTTTGTAACTTACAATCTATACAAATTGATTATCATGATCAATACAACAACACAAACAAAGTCTTTTACAACAACAACAAAGTAGAAAACTGTTATCATAAGAAAGTGTTATGGAATGTAAAAGAAATTTGTTGGTGGTCTAATTTTTTGGATATAATTATGTTAATTTCTTTCTTATTAGCGATCACAGCATTCTTTGCCGCGATCACCTTTTTAAGTTATCGCGCTATTAGTTGGTTTAATTTCAGAAAATCCCTAAAGTTTTTTAACCACACTAAAGTTTGTTGCTTACTTATAGCAATACTGATCTCTTTTGAGAATTACGAAGTTGTTGTTCTTAATGAGAGAAGGAATTTGATCGTACTGCAAGATAGCAGTGCCACTTGAACTGTTTATATCCAAAAAATCCTTAAAAAGGCATAAAAATTCGGAAACTAAAGTTTGTTACAATTCAGTTCGATGTTGAGAATGACGAAAGTTGTTCTACTCAATGAGAGCACAAATTTACTCCATCAACATCATTTAAAGTTAAGACGATATTAGTTTATTTTGATCTTGAAATTGCAAAAATATTCTTCTTTATGAAAATATGATCGAAACTGGTCACTTTAAACACCCTGTTGTGAAACCTATTGATCGACAGCATGATCGACAAAGTCTTTGCCTCGAAAGGCAAAGATTTTTTGTGATCATAACAGCGAGATCAACTTAAGCTTAATCATTACATTGTTAGTCAACATGATTATACTGTAAGACTATAATGCTTTCTAAACACGATCATAGTCAATATACAAAGCTTGAGATCGCCTTAAAATCACAATTATTTACTGCCCTTATGTTCCACCTACATAAGATCATGTTCATCAGCTTAACAGAACATTGCTAACAAACAAGATCATATCGAATGTGAATAAATATTTTGCTCTCTTTATCATAACATCTTTGTTTATTAAAAAAAAAAAATATCATCAGTTAATATATGATCAGCAAAAAGAATAATAGAGAACATTTAGAAAAACATTTGGGTAAACAATTCTATCACATTCTGTTAATTAAGAGTCGATCGAAACGAACATTACGAACTTTGATCGAACTAATTTGCCGATCTGTAAATAAAAGATTGAGAACTGTTAAGAGACTTATATAGAAATACAGAATTGATCAAATCGTTTCTGTAAATTGAGAGTTGATCGAAACGATCTTTACGATCTTTGATCGAACTAGTTCGCCGATCTGTAAATAAAAGATTGAGAACTGTTAAGAGAATTGTCTAGAAATGGAGAATTGATCAAATTTTTTCTGTAAATTGAGAGTTGATCGAAACATATGTTTAAATGGACATTTGATTAATAATTTTCTTTAACGATCTTTAGAATTGATCAAATTTTTTCATTTAAAGGAAGATTTTAACAAAAACGATCTCTAAATAAAAGACTGAGATTTGTTAAAAAATTGTCTAGAAATAGAGAATTGATCAAACCTTTTCTGTAAATTGAGGGATGATCGAATCATATCTCTAAAAGGACATTTGATTAATATTTTTCTCTCTCTCTCTCTCTTTAAAATTGATCAAATATTTTTATTCAAGAAAAATTTAATCAAAAACGATCTCTAAGTAAAATTGTTAAAAAAATTGTCTAGAAATAGAGAATTGATCAAAGGTTTTCTGGTTTAGTGAGAGTAAGCTCAGTAAACTAGAGGGAGCCACCGATTAAGAGCCTATAACCTCTTCTCTCTTTACAAGACTCTAACTATTACTACCCTTTATATATAATAACAGAAAAAAACTAAATTCTTTTAATTGAAAGAAAAAAACTAAAAACGAAATCAAAACAATATAAATAAATTTAATCTATTTTAATTTAAATACTTGTCTGACCTTAAAAAAAACTAAAACGAAAGAAAACAAAAAACACAAACTAAGAAAATTATAAAAAAATTAACCAAAACTATTACAATTTGAGGTAAAAATACAAGGGGCCTATTTTGTTAGCTTCTGGTTGTTGTTTTTGTTGCTGTTGTCGCCGCCATACACACGCTAGCACTTTATGACGAAACCCTGCTAGACGCCACCACCAACCCCTTGAGTACTAAAGTCTGCAAAGCCTCTATCTAACCAATTCTAACGACACGATGTTGGGTATTTTGTTTATATATTTTTATAAATTGCTATTCAACATGAGGCATATATAAATAATTTTTTTTTTCAATTTTTTTTTATACAAACATTAGAAATAGGAACCAGAGGAGAAGAAAAAAACAAAACTGAACTAAATAAATAAAATTATAAAATTCAGAACTAAAAAAAAAAAAACTAAAGGGTCTAAGAGTGTTTAAAAAAACAGATCTATATTAACGACTATTGCCTTTAATAAAATTTGGAATTACTTTAAATACGATCACAAGAGATCGACAAAGTAATGACTTTCCGAAATATTATTTTGTAACTTCTTTTGTTTTCTAAATTATTTTCAGCTAAAAGTTTCATTAAAAATTTCAAGCCCCTAAGCAGCTACTCTTCAGAAAAAAAAAACATTAAATCTAAATAATCAGGCACGTTCATTACTCTTTTTTTCTTTTTTTTGTATAAAGAAAACTTAACAGAGGCGTTACTCTTCGAAAAATAAAATTAAGCGGTTTTTTCTTTCAATTCTTTTTAAGTTCCTAAAGATTTATGGTTAAACTATCAAACACAAAACGATTTTATTTTTTCGAAAAAATTCCCAGAAATTTTATAAGTGTGTGTGTGCAGTTTATTCCTTTAAGGCATTCAGCACAGTTCAGTTAATAATGTTGCTGCTGCTGAAGAAACACAAAAAAAAAACTCTTTAAAGAAACGTGCTGGAATGTGGCATTTCCAGTTTTCTTTTTCAGTACTTTTTTTGTTTGTGTTGAAACTTCTAGTGTCTACATCTTCATTGGCCTCTTTGGCTTTGTTTTTCTTTTGGTTTTTTTGTTGGTCCTCTCTTTTCAGCGACTTATTTTAAGTTGAAAATCCAGAGAAATGTACAGAAAACTTGCTTGTTTACTTTTACAGAAAGCCACATTCCACATTCTTTTGCTGATTGTTCCCAAAGTTAGCATTTAACTAGACTGGGTAGAGAGCGGCTGCTGCCAGTGAATTGTCTGTCTGTCTGACTTCATTTTTTTTTGCCAAGTTGACAAATATTTGGTAGACAATTATGCAGTGGAGTTTAAAATAAGAGTTTTTTGGTGACTTTGAGTTTAAACTGGAGATAATATGGAAGACAGAGGTTTAAACTTTAGCTAGTTTTAGTACACTTTACTTGCTATAAGATTAGATAATGTTTAAACCCGGGTTTGGTAAGGAGTAGAGAGAAGTAGAAGTATGATTAATAAAATTCGTGGTTTAAATTTTAGTTAAATATGAACAGTTTAATATCAAATATGCTGATTTACATTTTAGAGTAGATTTAAAGGGAAAATCTTTGAATCAGCGATGATAGAAGAATGGAAAGGAGAGAGAGGGAGAAACCTAAAGCTTTAATTAAGTTTAACTGTCTTACAGTAAAACATGAAAGATTAGAAGTTAAATATGAAAGATTATCTATTTTGCAGTTAAACAGGAAAGACTAACTATCAGGCAGTTAAACAGTTAAAAGCTTTAATAAAGTTTAACGGAAAGATTATCTTGCAGTTAAACATAAAAGTTTGTCTGTCTTGCAGTTAATTATTTAAGAATGAAAGATAGATAGATAGATAGATAGATAGATAGATAGATAGATAAATAGATAGTTAGATAGATAGATAGATAGATAGATAGATAGATAGATAGATAGATAGACAGACAGACAGACAGACAGACAGACAGACAGACAGACAGACAGACAGACAGACAGACAGACAGATAGATAGATAGATAGATAGATAGATAGATAGATAGATAGATAGATAGATAAATAGGTAAATATATAGATGAATGATAGATAAATAATTTGTCTCTCTCTCATTTAACAAAACTACAAAAGGAAAAATAGATTAAAGTAAAGTTTAGAGCATATATCGGCAAAGAGCTCTCTCTTGTTCACATGCGTACCCAATTCTAAATGCATTAACTAATCAGTTTATAAGTTTTGACTTTCAAGTAATTTTCTGCAGGAAACTTTGTATGGGGCCAGCGTCAAATGATGTCCGAACACTACGAAAATCTACAGTATCATTGAGAATTTTATAAAACTCGATTTTGTTAAGATACTAGAACCTTATAAACCTATTCGAAACGTACAGTTGTATGGGGATTGGACAAAGTTATCGACCGATTTTAAATATTTTCAAATGGCTTTATCCTAGGGCCTATTTTCATGAAATTATCTTGACAATTATAACTTGTGTCATGCGCACAAGGTTTACATGGACACACAGACGGGTAGGAAGAGAGACGGGCGGACAGACGAAAATCGTTGCAGAAGGATGAGTGTATGACCGATATTTTTGAGTGTTGTAAACAACAGTATAAACTCATAATACCCCTCACTATAAAAGTGTAGGGTATGCAAATACAAATATCTAATCAAAGAAAAAATTTGTTTCTCTTTCAGTTAAAAGCTTTAGAAGTTCAAACTATTAAACATAAAAATACTTTTAACGATCGTTTAATTTAATTTAAACTTACAGTTAACAAAACTACAAAAGGTAAGTAAAACCTGCTTTTAAGTTTTTGTTTACAGTTACATATTTCTAAAAAACAAGACCACCCTTAAAACATTTTCAAAATTTAAAAAAAAAAACAAAATATATTATAAAGTCATTAAAAACTGTTTAATTTTTAATTTATAGAAAAAATTTTATAACTTAAAAAAAAATAAAATAAAAATCTGCATAAACTTTTAAGAAAAATATAGTAAAACTGTTAATAGCAAATAAAACTCTAAAAAATAAGAAGTTATAATAAAAAACAATAAAACCAATTAACATAAATGTTATTAAATAATAACACAGTGAAAAATAAAGTAGAAAAAGAAAAAAAAAAACATAAAAATTAATTAGCAATTTAAAGCACAAAAAAATGTCTCTATATAACTAAATAAAAACAGATAATAATGTTTAAACAAAAATATTCAATTAACATAAAATAAAATTAACAAAAAAATAACAGAACCAAATAGAACACAATGAACTCAACTGGTAAAGTGGTCAAGTGGCATTTTCTTTGGCTTTTATAAGCAAAAAAAAAAAAAAAATAAATAAAAATTTAAGACACTAAGTCTAGCAAAGTCTAGAAAACTGCCACGCCTTAAGCTACAACTGCCGTCATACAGTTTAATAGCAAGACCAGTTTAACCAAAAAATTAGTAAATGACAAGTTTTATGACTGCTCTCGGCTGCTGTATTGTTGTTTTTATTATTTATATTTTAAAATTTAATTTTATTTAAATTTTTTTTGTGTTTTTTTTTTTCTTAAGTTCACAGTGCTACATGACATGCCAATTAATAAAATAAGATAAATTTCTAAAGTGTGTATGTGTGTGTTAAAACAAAATAATAATAATAATAATAATAAAAAAATAAACTCGCTACAAAAGATTTTTGTTTCAAAGAAATGCCATTAAAAAAAAATTCAACAACAAAAAAATTTTGCCGAAACAAAAACTCCACACAGAGACTTGATGTCTTCTCTAAGACAATTTATGAGCAACGAGCTGTAGGAATCCCATGCATTAAAAAAATGTTAATATAAATATGTAAATGTATCTAAAAGATACTAAAAATAACAAAAATACAAAAAAAATAAACGAAAAATAAACGTAAAGGAATTTGTGTGAATGTGAATATGTGTGCCAACGATCGATTGATTTGACTACGAAACCGGTTTTCGATTTGATTTGACTTATTTTAACAAAGTGAGATCATTTTGAAAGCTGATTTTGTCAATGAATACAACTGGCCAAATACAAAGCAACAACAACAAGAAAAAACAAAATCACTAAAATATTTTCCCACTGTCATAATACAAAGAGAAAAAAAATCTAAACAACTTTAAAATATTTAAGTATTTCAAACACAAGCAGTTCACCCCTACAGGCCTTACAAAACTTTTACAATACAGGTAACTTTAAAAATGCTTTACTATACTTGTAGTTGTAGATATACAGATGTATATACATATGTATTTGTTTTAATCTTATTCCAGCTTAAAAAGTTACCTTTAAGGTAAATTTCGTCTTCAACCAAACAACCATCATCCATTCAACTAATGCTAATGCGCATGCGCATCGTCGTGATAACTTTGAACTTCAGCCGACAAATGTTATTTGCTGTTGTTGTTGCTGTTGCTGTTTTCTTTGTAAAGATAAAAAGCTACACAAGCCAACAGCAACAACAAAACGAACCATCCAACCAACCAACTGTCTACAGCAACAAATAATAATAATATCAACTGTTTAAAATCTTTTTTAGTGGAAATTTTTATTTTATTATTTTCTCACCGTTTGGTTGTAAAAAAAAATTTCAAATATTTTTGTTTTAAACTTTAGCATCAAGTATTTATCGGTGTGTGCTTGTGTGTTTCAATGTTTACCCCAACCACCGCCCAATAGCACCACTACCACCATGGTGGTTTAATCATTATTATAACAGTTTTGGTTAATAAATAAATATAGAGACTTGGTTGTACAGTGGGGTTTAAGACCAATTTTCTTTTATATGGAACAGTTTAAACTTGATAGAAATGGGACTATAAATTGCCAATAAATTAATAAAAACGCGAATCATTCTTACATATTAATAATTGGACGAATAAATCATGCTATAGACTACACTATAGACTATAGATTAGACTACAAACTTGTATATAGACTAGATTATAGGCTAGACTGTAGCCTACAATGCAGACCAAAATATATATTAGAATATAAACTATACTATAAACTATACTATTGACCAGACTATAGGTTAGTCTATAGACTAGACTATACACTAAAGTATAGACTAGAGTATAGACTGGATTATAGACTAGGGCATAGACTGCACTATTAAGTATACTATTGACTAGGCTATATACTAGACTATAGATCAGAGTATAGGTTAGGCTATAGATCAGACTATAATCTAGACTAAATACTATACCATAGACTGGACTATGGGCTAGACTGTCGATTAGAATATAGGCAATACTATAGACTAGACTATAAACTAGACTATACACTAGACTATAGACTAGACTATACTATAGACTACACTAGACTAGACTATAGATAAGACTATAGACGAGACTATAGACTAGATTATAGACTATACTAGGCTTGACTAGACTATATACTATAAACTAGACTATAGACTAGACTATAGAATAGCCTATAGACTAGACTATAGACTAGACTATAGACTAGACTATAGACTAGACTATAGACTAGATTATAGACTAGACTATAGACTAGACTATAGACTAGACTATAGAC
>NC_060953.1:57107438-57110254 GCF_022045245.1 Lucilia cuprina
TCTATAGTCTAGTCTATAGTCTAGTCTATAGTCTAGTCTATAGTCTATAGTCTAGTCTATTGTCTAGTCTATAGTCTAGTCTATAGTCTAGTCTATAGTCTAGTCTACTGTCTAGTCTAAAGTCTAGTCTATAGCCTATGCTATAGACTATATAATCAAGCGTATATTATAGGTTATAGTTTTGTCTATAGTCGAGTGTGTATATCTAGTATATATCTTTCCAATGAACTATAATCTAATTTATATTCTGTTTGTTTAGACCACACTAAAGGCAGGACTACTCAAAGCCAGAGTATGAACCAATCAATAAATTAGACTTTAACCCAGATTTTTTAGGCAAATTAACATATTACTATATAAAATCTAAAGATTACCAATTAAGTCATCAGATCTTGCAGTAGTCATCATTAAAACGATAACAATTTCACTGGAATTTTGTATTTCCATTTATATTTCCACACAACACAAATTCTTTACATTTAAATATAAATATTGTAAAACATTTTATTAATTCAGTTGTCACAACCAAACTTGTTGACATACCAATAAAATTATATACCTTGCAGCAACATAAAAATGAGACTATAATTGACAAATGCGAACATAAATTCTAGAAAACATTTCCCAATAGCACGTGTTTGAAATTATCTGAGGATTAAAAACATTTCCGAGATTTATAGAGATATTAACTTTAATTTTTATTTCGAATAGATTAAGCAAAAGAATTTCCACCTCTGCTATTGTGTGATTTCTTTCTACGTTACATATGCAATTTAACCCAATTTCAAATGTTCACGATCTATCAAAAATATTTCAAACGATCTTAATTAAAATCGTATGTGTAAGAACATCGAATATATTCTTGCCCCCCAATAATGAAGAATTTTTAAGATTTTCTGTTTGTTTTTCAAATAGTTACATGAGAGAAAAATGTTAAAAGCTTTATGAAGAAACATCAAACTCATCAAATGTGTTTGTGTGGGTGAATTTAAAAATATATCTATTTATTGCTATACTTCCGAATTGGAGGAACTCCCCCTAATGAACCAAAACATAAACAAGTTGTGTGTCTGTGTTTTAATTTCTTCCCCCTTAATTTAAAGAAAAATCTATTTTTAAATTCAAACATTAACGAGTGTCAGAGGGGGAGGTTATTTGTTTATCGGACTGATGTTTCTTGCCAAATGATCACGATTTCTGCTGTTGCCCTCAATATTTTGGTTCCGGTGTAGAAAAAAAAAATAACATTAAAAATCTAAAAAGAAAATACTCTGATCTGAAAAACATCAAAAGTCCATGTCTCCATGAAGTGAAGTGCTTCAAATGTGATTTCAACTTATTTCTTTTACCGAAAATTAAATAATCAGATTGATTTATGACAAAACAGGCGCATAAGCGATTAAAACTGCTGGTTCGATCAGTCGGTCGGTCGGTTGGTATGCGTAGTCGTAAAGATATGAAGTGAGTGTTCCAATACATCTTATTACTTTGCCTGCCACCTATTGCTGCAATATACTACCAACACTTACCACCTAAAGCATTCATGGATATATATGTATGTATAAGTATGTATGTATGTTTTATGTACGTTTGTGTAGGTGCCACTATGGTATCAAAAATATTCGATTGTGCATACAAAATTACCTCAGGTTAAATGTAATAAATTGTGGCGGCTGCCATGAAAAGGGTCTTTATTTTTAAAACAACAAACACGCGTGCCCTAATAAATTAATGAGAATCGTATTGAAGTTTAATGAAATCGTAATGGAATGCGCGCATTTCACTTCCAAAAGAAAATACCAACCATCCAACCAATAAAAAAAAAACAAATATTTTTTTACTGATTAAACTAAAAATAAATAGATTTTGTAAAATTTTTTTAATTTAATACTGATATACTTAGTTCGTAAATTTTTTACGATTCTACTCTATTTAATGACGCAATTTCTTTTCTTCAATTTCATTCCTGTTGACATGATTTAATTACATATATTTTACTTCCTAGAATTGTATTTTTTAACTAGAGGAACTACCAATTAAAGCTAAATTTTCCAAAAAATATTAAAGTTTTGTTATAAAATTTATTTCACATCCAACATTGAATTCCTAGCGACAGACTCTTGGCTTGATTTATATAAAGGATATAAAATATAGACTGTAAGCTATAGACTAGACTATAGAAAACATTTAGGACTAGACTATAAACTAGACTATAAACCAGACTAAGGACTAGCAGTATACTATACTTTTCATTGGACAACATTGAATCTCTAAAAACAGAATCTTGGCGAGATCTATATAAAGGATATAAAACACTAAACTAAGCTATAGACTACATTATATAGATTATGTGATTATGCTATAGACTAGACTATAGACTAAACTAAACACTAGACCGAGACTCGGCTATAGACTAGATTAAATATTAGACTAAATACTGGCTTACGGACCATACTATTGACTAATCTATAGGCTAGACTTGACAACAGACTATACTGTACACAAGACTATAGACCAGATAATGGACTAGAGTATAGACCCTAATATAGACAAGACTATAGATTAGTCTATATACTAGAATATAGACTAGGCTAAAAACTGGGCTATAAAATAGTCTATAAAACAGACAATAGACTAGACTATAGAATAGACTTTATACTAAAATATAGACTAGACTATAGACTAGATTGTATGCTAGACTATAGACCAGACTATAGACTAGACTATAGACTAGACTATAGACCAGACTATAGACTAGACTATAGACTAGACTATAGACAAGACTATAGACTAGACTATAGACTAGACTATAGACT
>NC_060953.1:57115354-57125836 GCF_022045245.1 Lucilia cuprina
CAATAGTTTTAGATACAGAAATATCTAAATATGTCAAAAATTATTTTAAAGCAACTTCTCATTCTAGCCTCGCAAATAAGCCAGACAAATGTAAGTGCGTAGCAGTGTTATTAAACGTTTAAAAAATGTAAAATTCCATCTAACTCTGTGGTCTAAATAACTGTCAGACGTTGTAAATATTTGTTCTATTGTGTTTTAACTTGTTTGGAATGCAAATTTCTTAATACTCATATAAATAGGTGAGACCAACACACATACAAGTTGTTAGAAAGAAAATATGAATCAATGCTACGTGTTGAGTTGTTGGCTACCTAAAGAATGCGACTCTGATAAAAATCGGAAATACTTAACTATTATTTTAGTTTATTTTCTTAGTCAACGTTATTAACGGCCTGTATCACTTAAGAGAACAAAATTTTCAGATGCTGTGATTGACATTCTCATATGACAAGCAATAGCTAGTCTCCTGGACAGTCAGTGGCTAGGTGTTACCCCGAATGGTAGGTTAAATAGATAATTCGGGACTATCCGATCCAAGTGCTTAGGAAAAGTCCTACTCTTTTATATACAACTCATTGGAACTAATTGTGTACCATTTTATACTCTACAAGAGAAATTATAATCTTCAGAAACTTAAAAAAGAGAAAATACATTTTTTCAGATTTTGATCAAGAAAGTGAAATTGTAATGGAAGCTTAGAATTAATTTGCTAGTCATTATTTGATTTGGAGACCTTGTAGTCTAGAATAAAGACAAATTGTGTGTCCAATGGTCTCAGCTACTCGTTGCGTAGCCGGCTGAAGCTCTAAAAAGCTCTTATATAACAATGCTCCTTTTAAAGGCTTATCAGGATTCATAGAGTAACTCTATTCCAATAAATATCCTACTTGACGCCTTGAATACTTTAGAATCTATATTACTCTTTCAGGACTGGTTAGTGATGTGCTGGAATCTTTCGAGTAGTCTCCTATAGGGTGAAGTACCATAATAGCCAGTGTTCATAGACGTTATGATACACCAAAACGTGTCATAGTGTCCATGGATGTTATTACAATTCTTATAAGTGTCAGAATGTTCGTGGACATTGTGACACTTTAAATCCAAAATTTATTGAAAATTTTGTTTAGAATTTAAGAAAGAGTAACGATTTCCCGAAAAGAATTGCTTCAAAATTTGATGTATGTAGCATATTGGATTCCTTTCAAAAAGTGTTCTGTATAAACGGCCTTCGGTCAATCGAAGGGGTTTTAAATTCTTGGGAATTTCGAATGGGGGCTTTGCTAAATTAAGCCTTTTTTTATTAAATGAGCTCTTTTTAATTCATGGACTTTAAGTCATTTTGGTCATGGACATTGTGAAACTATAGAAATTATCATAACGTTTATGGACATTATGTTACGTTACTTTCTATAATAGTGACAAATGGATTCTTTAACCCTTCTGCCCTCTCCATTTGTGACATGGTTCGAGCACTGTCTTAAAATTTTATGTCCAAGTGGATCTGGTATCTAAAACAGCCTGATTGTAAACAGTCTTAATCTGATCTCTTGCGGAAAGGGATTGGTTACATGCCTCCTAGTTCATGATATGCCTCCAAACATATAATGTCCAGCAATTATGTTTATACAAAGAAGCAGAAAAATAGGCCCATAGCTATTTAGCTATTTATACAAAGTAGCAGAAAAATAGGCCCATAGCTATTTGAATTTTCTGCAAGTTGTAGTAATAGATCATTTGAGCTCCTTTTCATTTGTCAATATACATAAATATCCTTTTGCGAAACAATTTCGTTTAATAATGATAATTTAGTTGTAAATTTCCTCCGGAATTTTCCAGGATCTTTAACCAACTAAAATTAAAGAAGTAAACAAAAAAATCAAAGATTTCACCTCATTTGCATCAATGTTCAGAATACATTTATTGCAAAACCAAATAATTTTTACGTTCTTTACTTCATATACTAAATCGGACTAGAACATATTAGGTGCTCATTGATCTCATCATAATACGATCAATCGGAAAAAAATAATGAACCATCCTTCATGATCGAATGTTCAGTTTAAAGTTAACCAAACCAAATTTGAGATTAAGTTATCTCAAGAATATAGACAAGCCAACAAATATTAAACCCACAGCTCAGGATTGGGGAGCATCGAATCTGAGTCCTGGTTTTCATATTAACGTTTAGATATCTCGAAGGAAAAATAAAATTAAAAAAAGTATTTAAATCTGTATTTGAAAGTCGACAGACAGGACTTTTAGATGTCATAAGAAGGTACTATCTTCGCCCTGTTATAACTCCTTAAATATAGCCAAAAATTGTCGATCTTCGATATTTTGGAGATGATATCTTGAAAACCTGATTTTATAGCGAAATTCTATTACGATTTCAAGTAGAAAAGTATAACTTTCAACTGTGGCTTTCGACATTTTTAAATTCGTATTGATCTGTGTTATTGTTAAAGAACTACAGTGATAACTTAATGTGACAAAATAATCGAGAGTAGATGATCGAATTATAACACAGTGATCTGTGTCATACATTGAGAGAAAATACGGATGAAAAATTTAAAAAGTGAATGTTACTCTCAAAATCAGGTATGTTTTTTCATACGTAAACACAAAAGAAAAAAAAAACGGAAAACAGCTGTTTTTATCACATTTTGTTGTTTTTTTACCAATCGTTTGAAGACTGCTTTACACGATCGCACAAGTAATGTGATCTGTCAAAATTTTATGTAGAAGAGTACGGATGGGTTCGCCTTAACGCAACATATAATGAAACCATTACATATTGAGAAAGAATACAGATGGAAAATTTGACAGTCGTATAGCTCTCTTCATTTTTTGAAATTATTCAAAAAAAAAACAAGCCGGTCTCATTAGATCAGGGATATATTTTTATGTAAACACGTATAAACAAAGTGATACAGCTGTTTCCATCTGACAGCTTCCGTCTTTTATTCTCTTTTTTGTTATACGGATGGAATTTCATTTTACTTTTTCATTAGACTTGTCGTACGTAAAGTGTAATCGTGTGAAGGGCCCTTAAACAACCTTTATTTGCTTTTTTGTCATTGGAATGGAATTTCATTTTACTTTTTCATTAAACTTTACGTACCAAAAATATAGGCTCGTGTGAGCACACAAGTAATGTGATATGTCAAAATTTTGTGTTGAAGAGTACGGGATTTAAATTTGAACATTTTACTTTTTCAAAATTTTCACGAAAATATAGGCCTTGATAGGTTTATTTCTTCTATTTGTAAACGTACAACAAGTTAAAATAATTTCAAAATTATATTATGTTGTAAACTAGAAAACATGTTTCCTTTTATTTGAAATTATAAAAAAACAACTAATGAAATAAAGATAATAATACATATTTCTTTTTATGGGAATTTCACAGCCATATGTATATATATAGTTTTTTTATTACTCAATATTATCACATAATGACCCAAAACAACACAAAAGGGTTAAAGAGAAAGTGAAAAAAGGCAATAAAACCATTGGTCCCACATGGAATGCGCATTTTTCTGTTTTTCCTCTTTATTCCATACAGTATTTATTCCACGCCAACATTCTGCTATAGATGATGATCATCATCATCATGATCACACAAAATGTAGGCTGGGAATGTAATGTTCAGTTAGATTATTTAAGAAAAATTATTATTATTATGGTGAAAGAGGAAAGAAAACAGCAATAAAATACAATGAAAGAAAAACAAAAAAAAAAACAATGATAAAGAAAGCAAAAGAAGAATGTTGATTTAAAAGAAGTAGTAAAATGTAATAATAAATGGCAGAAGAAGTTGAAAACTAATTTAAACTCATAGCATTGTAGTGCAATCACCTTCTTTTTATTCAGCTTGTTGTTGGTTTTGTATCTTTATTTAAACTGCATGTGTTAATTATGAAAACGATGATGATCGGTGCAATAGAAAAGAAAAAAAAGATCACACATTTCAGATCACTTAACTTAACTTAATTCATTTCATTCACTAGTTTTGTGTTAAGCTCTTCTAAAGTCATTACTACACACTAACTTACATTCATATGTATGTATGTGTTTCATTCACATTCCTTTATTCCCATTTACAGTCGCAGTCGTTGCCGTCGTCGTGCTCCTATAATATCAGTTAAAAGTTTGATCACGATGTTGATAATAATGCTACATCATTATTATCATTGGTGTAATGATGATGATGATATTGTTCATTCATTCATGCATTTTCTTTTATACAGACTAGTTCTCATTGCTTCCCGATAAATCATAATAATTCGACCAATATTCATTCATTTTCTTTTGAAAATAAATGTACAATTTCTTTTAAGTTTTGCTTGATAATGGAACAACCACAACAACAACAACAACAACAACAACAAAAAAAAAATCAAAATTAAATATTCAACAATTAGCATGTGGATGCAACATTTAGTTTAATTGATATAAATTCCATTAATGAAAATCATATTCATTTCAATATTTCTTTCTTTTTATTTAAAAAAAAAATTTGTAATTCATGATTTCATTCATTGAATGAAATCGATAGAAAGTTAATTTGAACATTTCTAAGCTAAGCGTACCACAAAAATATTATTTATTATTTCTATGAAATATGTATGTATCTCTCTCTCACTCTCTGTATGTATTTATTTATTAAATTTTATGCTAATCTGCATATTTCATGATTATTCAATTTGTATGTTCTTTAAGAAAAAAAAATTTAATGGATCAAATTGTTTGAATATTTAAATTTTAATTTAAATTTGTTTATAGAGCGCCCATATTTGACAGTGTGTTAGAAATTTCGAAAAAAAATTCGAGAGTTTTTTATAAACAAAGTTTAATGGCGCCAGTTAAAAGCTTCAAATAACATTTTTAAAATATATATTTTTTTTATTACGATCATGATCATATGACATGTAATAAACGCATTCCATTTAGAATGATCTAAAGTTTGATTTAGTTTTGTATGAAATTTAATACATTGGCGCCATTTGAAAGCATTTTTTTCAATAAAATGGAAATATTTTTTTATCATAAAAATCCTGAAAAAATTACGGATTTCTCTATTCGCCATTGCGTTTGTTAAGAAGTGAATACTACGATAGAAGTTCCCTGAGTCATGTGTTGTTTGATTATGCTTTTTACTATAGTTCTAAGGTTTGAAGAAGTCGGTTTTTACATAGACTTAGTTAGAAGTTTTCTCTTTTTAGTTCTAAATCGAACAGGTGTGCGTTCCTAATAGATAAAGATACATTGAACAGAAATTTAACAAAAAAACTTTCAAGATATCGTGTCCTAAAATTTTAAAATGGGAATATGTGAGATGTAAAGAAGTCCAGATATCTTGAATAATGTGAAGTGTATTCACGATGTTATACCATCGTGAATCTGATCAAAACTGTATACTTTGATCTCAAATTGGTAGCCTTTATATTGGGATTATAATGTTGACATTGATAACTTCGTGCAAAAAGTTCGTTTGATTCATATTAGATACTATGTGATGAAATGGTTTGACATCTTGTTGTAGGTTCGAAATCCACATATGACACTGGAAGAACCAACAGATCTGATGTTGGTCAAAGTGAAGGTATATAAGGGTTTGATGTAACATACATACTTCTACAGCTAACTAACTAACTAGCTAACTAACTAACTTACTAACTAACTAACTAACTAACTAACTAACTAACTAACTAACTAACTAACTAACTAACTAGCTAACTAACTAACTAACTAACTAACTAACTAACTAACTAACTAACTAACTAACTAACTAACTAACTCACTAACTAACTAACTAACTAACTAACTAACTAACTAACTAACTAACTAACTAACTAACTTACTAACTAACTAACTAAATAAACCACCAGGCCAAAGATTGTCAGCTCTGCGGTAGATAAGATCTCCCTCAAAACATTCCATTCCCGCAAGCTTTAAGTTCTTCATACAAGCTCAAGTTCAAGAATAAAGCTCATGATCCCAAAAGAGACTACGTGGTAAATATTATAAGACCTCAATACGAAACGAACCGAATTATTTCCGATCAAAACGTTGGGGAAACCGTGCATATGTTAAAACTTTCGCTAACCATAGATTACTCTAGTTGTATCAGAAAAACCCCATACATCCGAAGCAGATATCTTTGATCATAATATCTGTATTTATAGCTTTCAAGAGAATTTGATCTGGAATTATTTTCAATGTTTCGCACATCTAGTCATATCCTAGTAGTTAGTTGGAGAGGTGAAATTATGTCGAATCAAGAAATTTTCCTTAATTCGGTATTAAACGTAATGTTAAACGATTGTGTCTTGTTAGTATTCCCTCCATTGTTCAAAACCCGTTTCGATCATAAACTTATTTTAAGCTGTTAGGCAATAGTTTTCTTTCTGATTAAAGCGAGTCTAGGGTTATGGTAGATTCCCGAAAATTTCAGATTCTCGTAAAACGAAATACCATAATTTGTCCGCAACAATCGTACTATTTATAACTAATCGTTGTTGTTTTTGTAACAGGTTTGCTGTAACTGGATGTTCTTTCCTGGGGAAAATACTTCCGGTTGATACAGCTGTTGCGGAATTGACAATCTTCGGTCGATTGAGAATCGGGTCATTTCGGAGCGAAGATCCAATTGTCGTGGGAACGTTGCAACTAACTAATCGTACTATCGTATATAAAAAGGTCTGTCATACATTGCTTAAGAGGTTTCTAAATGTCAAAAAGATATAAGATTTAAACAGCTGCATTACACTGGATTCCTTAAATAAAAATTACCTTAATACATAATATACTCTGTAACACTGTCATTGATCGCAAATTGTAATTCAAATCAATTGTCATTATAATTCTTATAATATCATAAATACATATTTTTAACAGATGTAACATTTTCTTAATTGAAAATAAATTAATTTTTATCATTATGTAAAAGGCAAAACACCAAAATATTCCCTTATACTTTGACTTGCACGTGCTCTTTAGCTTCAGCAATTATACAAGGATAAGATCTTAAAGAAATACCTACTTTCATTTATATTCCTTACTTGAGGCTGTTTATCCCAAAAGAAAAACAAAACACATACATACGTTTAAGGGTGTCCTAAAAAGGATATGAAAAAGAGCCCTTAATAAGATTTGGTTTCTATGCAAATTTGGGATAAATAGGAATTGTTAAAAAAGGCAAAAACAGCATTTTGCAAAAGCAGCTGCCATAAATACAAATAAACTCAATTATTCAAACACATACAAGAATGGTTATGTACATACATTGGCAAAATAACCAATGCCAAGTTAATGTAGTCTTGAAATAGTGATCGCAGATGGGCAGTAATATATATGAACATTTTATTTTTGGTGGTTTATATGTGGATCAATGCTTTTGTTTGTTTCACACATTATTACTTTTAAGTAAAATAACTAGATATATGTACTTCGCTGTTGCTAGATGGATAATTTTTTCCCTTCTTCAAACTCTGTTCTTCTTATATTTTTTTTTTTAATTTAAATTCTATAGAGTGTGTGTTTTAAGCTGAGGGTAAGTATAACGCAAAAAAACATGATTAAAAACTATAAGAAATAAATATCAGAAAATAGCGTGTTTCTTAAAAAAACGGAATAGGAATATAATTAACAATAATGTTGGGTTTTTTTTTTTTTGAAGGAACTCTTTTAAAAAAAATTCTTACATATAGACAGACATACATTTTGAATTACAAGCAGATGAGTTTTATCTGTATATGAAATGTATGTATGTCGAATATAATATACCCTTTAATACTTGTCGTCTAATCATATTATTTCCAAAAAAAAAAAAAAAAAAAACACTGAAAACTAAGAAAACATAACAATTGCCATTGTACTGCCACGGTACGGTTATAAAAGGGGGAAATTTAAACAAATTTTGCTTCAAATGAGATCATTTTTCAAATTTAGTGTTGAGAGAATTTAATGGTTACATTTAGATATACGTTGCACCTAAAGGCGTTAACAGAAAAATATATGTGCTCATCCCAAGATTAATCTTTAAAGGGAGTCTAGTCTTTAGTTTAGTCTATAGTCTAGTCTATAGTCTAGTCTATAGTCTAGTCTATAGTCTAGTCTATAGTCTAGTCTATAGTCTAGTCTATAGTCTAGTCTATAGTCTAGTCTATAGTCTAGTCTATAGTCTAGTTTATAGTCTAGTCTATAGTCTAGTCTGTAGTCTAGTCTATAGTCTAGTCTGTAGTCTAGTCTATAGTCTAGTCTATAGTCTAGACTATAGACTAGCCTATAGTCTAGTCTATAGACTAGTCTATAGTTTAGTCTATAGTTTAGTCTATAGTCTATAATCTAGTCTATAATCTAGTCTGTAGGCTAGTCTGTAATTTAGTCTATAATCTAGTCTATAATGTAGTCTATAGACTAGTTTATAACCTAGCCTGTAGGCTAGTCTGTAATTTAGTCTATAATCTAGTCTATAATCTAGTCTATAATCTAGTCTATAATCTAGTCTATAATCTAGTCTATAGTTTATGTCAGTTATATACTTATCATAGTTTTACTGATAAACGTGATTGATCACATATATAGTATAATCTATAGTAAATTCTATAGCCTAGTCTGTAGTCTAGTTTATAGTCTATTATGTATTTTTACTGATAAAGGTGATCTAGTCTATAATTTAGTAGAAAGCCTAGTCTGTAAACTGGTTTGTAGTCTAGTCTAAAGTATGGGCTATAGTATAATTTTACTGAAAATAGTGATTGATCAGAGATTTGTGTTACTTTCCCAATTACAGCTTTAACCGGTTATAAATTCGTATTTTCAATACTCGCTTTCTTTACAGCACTAATTGTCAATTTCTTTTAACTACAATAATATTCTGCCTGTATTTGTTAAAAACACATACATACAGACATACAAGTATTTCTATAAAAAGGAATTGTTTAAAAGTTTACTTCCATTAGTTCCGTCTTTTTATTAGTATGTATTAGCAAATGAAATATGTATGTATGTATAATATATAGCGTTTGTATGTCATGTTGTTTGTCTGTCTGTCTGTCTGCTTATAGTCAAAATAGTAACCCCTTAAATTAAAATTAGGGCTACATTATCATTATTATAGTTGTTGTTATAGTTGCTGATATTCTATTTGGTGTCTTGAGTTAATTCATGAGATATTTAGCATTTACTGTATGTTACTTCTCTTAATGTTTTCAAACATGATCAAACATGCACGCGGAATTTTTAAAATTATTTTCAATGTGTTGCTAGGCATGTGAATTGGAAGTTTATTTTTGTTTTTGTGTACATCTGCATAGATCTCTGAATAATTGGCTAATTATTACTCTCATTGTAAAAGGGAATTATGAATTTTAATTAAACAACAGAAGTAAAGAAAAAAATAAGAAATTCTAAATTTTAACATACAACCACAAAGCCTGAGCATAAAATAGCGTGTCCCAAGAACATGAGTTTTTTCAAATAGTGTCCCCTTTTAAAGCTAAAGTGTTTTTTTTCGGTTTTTGGAATGTACGGGTACACACCCCAGGGCATGTGAAAGTCTTTATGTGTGTCAATTTCTTTAAACGCGAGACGACAAACAACGACTCCTTATTTTTCTACTAAATAAAATGAATAGACCAATATTTACAACTTATTCGTTTAGGTTTTTTTTTTTAAATTTTTCGTACATAAATTTTAATTTATACAATTTAATGGAAATTTATGTTAAAATTTGGATTAATAAATGCGGGCATAACATACTCATCGGTACGTAAATAAGTAAGTACTTATGTTTGTCTTTCTGTCTGTTTGATGGTCCGTCCCTACGTTTCTACATTTTCTATGCTTGAGCACTATTTTGTGTCTTGAAATTATTTGTAATATAAGTTCAATTATCACCATAATGTGATACGAGTCCAAAGCGTATATTCTGCCTGTGTAGTTGTATGTGATCATGTTTAGTATAGTGTCTTTTGCAAATAGTACCTAGTAGTAATAGTTGACCTAAATTTCTATTATCAAAACTAACAAATTTCTTTTTTTCAGCTTTTTTATTTTTAGTTGTCTCTATAATCTTTTGCTACTTACTGATTCATTGTGTTGTAATAATTTATTAATATTTCATTTAAACTTATTCAATCATCCTGAATGGGAATTAAACTTGAGACAAATTCACATGATTTATGTTTATAAATATAGTTTAATTATTTAATGGCAATTTATTCATGAAGCAATACAAAAACTATAGTCAAGTCTATGCTGGCATTAAGTCTTGACTAAAGGTTAGTCTATAGTATAGCCTAAAGTCTTATCTAATCTGTAGCCTAGTTGACGGTATAATCTATAGTCTAGTCTTTAGTCTAGTGTATGGTTTAGTCTATAGTCTAGTCTATAGTCTAGTCTATAGTCTAGTCTATAGTCTAGTCTATAGTCTAGTCTATAGTCTAGTCTATAGTCTAGTCTATAGTCTAGTCTATA
>NC_060953.1:57125936-57133113 GCF_022045245.1 Lucilia cuprina
CTATAGTCTAGTCTATAGTCTAGTCTATAGTCTATTCTATAGTCTAGTCTATAGTCTAGTCTATAGTCTATTCTATAGTCTAGTCTATAGTCTAGTCTATAGTCTAGTTTAGTCTATAGGCTTGTCTATAGTCTAAATTGTCAAGCCAATTGGTACTACCACAAAAATCGATCTGCCCTACAATAGAAGACATATTTTAATTTATATTTTATTCATAACAACTCTTTACAACAGTTGACATCCGGTTTCGCTTCTTTAAACTTTACAGCACGACCTCAAACCAATTAAAGGCCTATTTGATATTTTGGTCATACAATGACCACATTAGTACGAATGTGGTAAAAAATAATAAAATTTTGCATTAATTGCTAAAATTGAATGAATATTTACTCGTAAATAAATTTCGAAAATAAACTATTCTCAATACTAAACTATTTAATGTTTAAATAACAAACTAATGTCGACAGTTTAAACCGGATTTAACACACACAGACATCAAACACAAACGTTTACACACACGCACAGTAAAACGACACCAAAAAATTTGAAAAAAAAAATATTTTTAAATTGCGTGTTAATACGGAAATCCCATAAAATAACTTTTAATAGCAATTTTTTTTCTTTTTATATTTTTGCAACTACATATATTTGAACACATACTGACTGACTGGTATTTAAACCAAATTTGTATTCAATAATTTTGCGATGAATCATGAATGAATAACAAAAAATGTATTTTGGTGATATTGCCTGTTCGTCGGTCGATCGCTGGGTCCATCTGTAAATGTTTGTCTAAACAACAAACAACTTCATTCATTATATTTATGTATTTCTTTTTTTGTTAGTTTTTGGATATAGAAAACGATTTGTGAAAAAAATAAACACAAACTTAAAACAGAAAACCAATTTGCAACATTGTATTTTAAGTGTAAACAGAGAATAATACAGAGAAGACAATAAATGCATTCATTGAGGAAATAAAAACAATTCAAACATTTTTCTCTTAATTATTAAATGCAAATACCACACAAGACTATAGGCTAGAATATTAAATAGATTATAGACAAAACTACAGGCAAAACTATGTACTGTAATATAGACCTTACTATAGAGTAGACTACAGACTTGACTATAAACAAAAATATAGACTAGACTATAGACTAGACTATAGACTAGACTATAGACTAGATTATAGACTAGACTATAGACTAGACTATAGACTAGACTATAGACTAGACTATAGACTAGACTATAGACTAGACTATAGACTAGACTATAGACTAGACTATAGACTAGACTATAGACTAGACTATAGACTAGACTATAGACTAGACTATAGACTAGACTATAGACTAGACTATAGACTAGACTCTGGACTAGACTATAGACTATACTATAAACTACATAAGAGACTAGTTTATGGACTACATTCTAAACTGACTCTAGAATAGAACCCGGACTAGACTCCAGATTAAACTCTAGACTACACTCTAGACTGAATCTACAGTAGACTCTAGAACAGATTCCAGATAAAATTCTAGACTACATTATAGTTTAGGCTCTAACATACAATCTAAAGTATACTCTGGAATGGACTAGTTTCTAGACTCTTGACTTAACTGTATACTATACTCTGCACTAGAGACTAGTCTAGAACAAATATTGTAGTAGAGTCTATAGGCTGATCTATAGTGATGTTTATAGTCTTGTCTATAGTTTAGTTTATATTGTAGACTATAGACTATGCTATGATTTATGTTCTAGACTGTAGACTGCATTTTTGACTAGGCTCTCTGCTAGATACTAGACTATATTAAAGATTAGACTCTAAGATACACTCTAAAGTAGACTCTAGAATAGATTCTAGACTAGACTAGACTAGACTCTAGGTTATACTCTATACTGGACTTTAAACTACACACTAGTGTAGATTCTAGAATAAAATTTAATTAGGCATTACATGCCGATGTAATGCATAGATAGAACTACCATTTTTAGCATATGTTTATCCTAAATCTCCTAAATTATAAAAGATTCATTAACTTTAAGGACCTGCAACAAACACTCGTATAAGTAAATACTAATTTGTGTATGCATATGAAATTTCTTAAGCAATAATCGTCAATTATGTGTAAATTATGAATGAACGGAAAAAATAGCAATTTGTGCTAAAAAAGGAACAGTAGACAAAGAAAAAAAGCGTAGAAAATCCGCCACAAAGACAACAACAAAAATAATGTTTACGAAGAGCCAAATCTAGTCATACTTGTTCTTATAGACAGACTGCACAAATATAATGATATACATACATACATATGTATGTACATAAATGCAAACCAACAAAATAAAGTAAAAAATGAAAAAAACTGGCAAATTTTTATCCGTTATTGGGTGGTCAACGCCACTCGGAATTGCGACTGGCAGTGGGTACATACGTACATATAAGTATAGGCGTACTTATGTACATATATACATACAGCATAATAATTCTTTTATTAATTCTGCATTTGTATTTGGCAGGTATGTCCATACTGACTCGGATGTTTAAAGATTTTGATTATGCTTAAGTGCCACATTATACTTGTTCGTACTCGTATACGTACGCAAGCATGTATGGACAATTTCATTTATAGATTGTTATTTTCGTTTATTTCTGGAATTCAACAAACAAATGGAAATAAATAAATTAAGCACATTAAGTTTTGTACTCATTTATAGGAGGATAGTCGTTAAAGTTCTTTGAAAATTATGGTTTATGAAAGTACGTATTAGAAAATCTATGGAAATCGACATAAGATTGGCATTAAGCATTTTTTGGAACCTGTAACATTAATGATTGGCGAACAAATTATCGATGTAAGTGCAATTAATATCCAGCTTTGATATTTATTATTAACTAAAATCTAAAAAATTACAATTTAAAATTACAAAAAAAATTTTCAAACTAAACTCGTATATATTCAAACTAACAAATCTTAAGCACTTTTTAAGCAAGTTTAAGAAATGAAAAAAATGAATGAACGAACGCATAAGAAGCAGCATAAAACGGAAGTTCAACTAACTCATTTCCGTTAATGAATTTAAACAAGCTCGCGAGAGTAATACGAACCATAATATAGCAATAATAATAATAATACTATTATTATAAAGAAATGAATGAATGAACAAATTACAAGTATGACTGAATCATTCGCAACATTTATTCAAATAAATCGTATATATGTATGTTCGTACACTGAAAATAATCAATGTTAATTTTTTTTTTCGTAATATTAACGAAAATTTCGTTAATATCGCAAGTTTTCTGATTTTACAATTAAAAAGGATATTTCGATAATAATAGACTTTCTAAGTTAAGTTTTTTCTTTCGCCCATTTGGTGATCATGTTCTATAATTAGTCTAGATAATTATGAAAATCCTATTACAAAATAGTTTCATCTTGGGATAAGTTAATTGCGTATTCATGCTAAATTCCACATAAATTCGACAATACTTTATTAGTAATATAATGGTTATTTAAAAATCGAAAGTTAGGGGATAATCATGATCTTTACAATCACATCATGATGATCCTTTCAATTTATAATATACGATATAGAACGTAAGACCTACAAAACCAAGTTCTTAATCAATGTTTTAAATTTAACATTAAAATGATCATATACATATAAGATAATAATACATCTCACGAGGTTGGCGATATTTTAATATACAAAATGTATTTTTTTAACACCTAGCCTCACAGTATGATCACTATGATCATATAAAATGACAAAACATACATAGATATAAATATAATGCTAATACTGAAAACTTCACTATGATACTCTTTCGTAAAAGTATTTTAAATTTGCCATGTTTTCTCGATTAACGACCTTCATCTTGGTGCATTGCAATCCGCAGGAAAAGTTGTGCTACCAGTACCTCTAGTCTGCTTGTAATGTCACTCCTCGGACATTATTTGGAATGATTTGATATGGGGTCGAATTAGAAAACCATATAATCTCGTACTACGGAGGGCCAGTTGCCGCAGGACTATGTCCTGGTCTGGTTAGATGGTTGAGGTTTTTTCGAGATCCACCTAGTGTCTGGGATTTAAAGCCGAATTCGTGGGAAGATACTCCACGGAGAAGTGACCGTAGGACCTGTAAGATATAAGTGTGTCGGTAGAATGAGAAGTGTGTTGGGATGAAAGATGATGGATGAAAGGTATATTATATAAATGATAACATTGAATTTTTCTTTCTTGTCCAGGTGTGTTTAGAGAAAACTCAGTTCATACCAGTTTTACCACAGTGAGTAAGAACATAGTCCTCGGCTTACTTCATGGACTCGTACTTTGGTCTACCAGTTATGTATCCAGATAATGTTGACGAGTCAACAGGTGCCATGCCATTTGTGTGGTTGTAAATGAAAGTGAAGTTAAGCAACGGGACAGCAATAGTCAGAGATTAGATAGATCAAGTACTTGAGTAACGTGCACGTATACTGGAACCAATTCCATATAAGTTAATTTGTCATCAGCGTGAGTCGTCACAGACGCTCAACTAGCGATTGAAAAAGACCACCATGAAATAAGGCCAACGCATGCGCTAACTTAACTACAACATCCTTTAACGAAAGCATATTCTAGGCGATACTCTACAAAAATTTGAGAGTTTTGATTGAGAAATTTTACGTTCTAAAGAAGTTTAAAGCTCTTATAACTAAAGCTCTAATTCTCTTCTTATCCCAAAGTCTAAAGAGCTTAAATAGCACGTCCTTCCGTTCGTCAATTAAAAATTGGCTTTTCATACCATAAAATACGTTTGTCATCATGATCTTCACATTCAGATCATGTCGATCCTTGAAGTTTAATGTAAAATCTGAGAAACTTTAAAAATTTACGAGACTTAATTCTAAAGTTAAACTCTTATCTTAAGCTAGTATAAGCGAACACCAATCAAGAAGGTTTGTCAAACATTGGCTAAAATAACTACGGCAGATTTTGGAAACAGAATATTATGGGCGATACTCAACAAAGCTATTCGGTAACGTTCGATATTGATCTAAAGCTCTTTTAACAAATGCTTTAAAGCACTTCTTGTATGACACAGCCATTCGTTCGTCAACTGAAATTTGCTATTCACTTTATAAAGTATTTTTGTCAAAGGATCATCATGATCTTTACATTAAGGTCATGTCGATCCTTTCAGTGTAATGTCAAATCTGAAAAACTTTATAAATATTCGATACTAAATTCAAAAGTTTAACACTTATCTCTTAAGCAAGTGAAATAGAAATCAAATATAAACAAAATGTTGCAAAATTCAAAAACTTCAAAACCATGTGATTCCCCTAATTATATTGCAACGATGACGAGGCAGCATAAAAAGGAAATTCTATTGTATCATATTAAAAAAATGTATATTGTGTAAAATATACTTAATATTGTTATTATTGTATTTAAGCATTAAATACTGAAAAATAGTATTGTACATAAATATATATAAAATAAGTATGTATTTCTCAAAAAGACCACAATTGAGACGTTTCGTTATTTGCAGTTGAGTTTATTTTTTTTTATATTTCATTTTATTTTACTTTTATTCGTACATTCTGTACTTCCGCTTATCTTTAAGACGATTTTTAAATATTTGGGTCACACTCATTTATTTGCTCAGTCGACGACGGCACATCTACTATATGTATAGTGGCACAATCAATACTACGGCTACGAATACGACTATAACTACTTGAGACTATTGCCTCTAGATTTTTGCTATTGTTGTTGTAATAGTTTTGCTGTTTATATGTAAGTACTTACATATTTATATAGTATTTGTTGTTTTCTTTAGTTTAGTTCAGATTCATTCATTACTTGATTTTCATTGATACATTCAAAACGAATGTATGTTTGTATGTATGTGATAGAAGGTAGGACGGACGGAAAGATGAATGGACAGACAGACATATATTCAACGAAATACTCTCTTTTTCATACATTTTTTACTTATGAGTACTTACATATGTATATAAAATATATATAAATACACTGAAAATAATTCATGATTAATTTTACGAAAACAATTTCGTAATATTTATAAAAATTTCGTGTATAATATGAAATATTTTTAAATCAAATCTTTTCTTAATTTTATGAAAGTACGAAAACCTTTTATAAGGCAGGGATTTTTTTCAGTGTAAGTACATAGGTTTAGTATATAATACATAACAAGATAACTATATTTATTTTAAGTATCTCCTTGTATTGGTATGCATATGATTGTTGAAAGATTACAACATACATATATACATATGTATATATACATATGTATGAATACGAGTACATCCGCACGTTTTTTTATTTATATTTTTTTAAGTATTTATACATACAATTCAAATTATGATTTGTATTTTAAGATAAACCCTATATTGCTAAATCTACACTTTGGGAAAAAAATGTAAAAGAAAACATTAAAAGATCATAAGAGGTACAGGTTTATCGTTTTCTTTTACATTTTTCCCAAATTTGAATTATAAGTATTAATATAAAAAAAATATTTTATAAAAAATAAATAAAGAATATAAAATTGGCAAAAGGTTTAATTTCTTTTACTTCAAAACTTCTATATTAATATTTTTACACATGGGTTAATGCCGCACCAAACGATATTGACCAAATTTGAATCTATATAATGTGAGAATTTTGTGGCCGACGGCATTATTGCTTTATGAACAATTTTAAACGACGAAATTAATTCTAACAATACTTAAGCAGTAATTCATAAAAATGCAACTTTTTAATTTAAACAGATTCTATTGAATTATGCACAGTCAAAGCCATTACTATATGATATCGATCGTTGCGCCTATAACCGAAGTTCTTAATCAAAGTTTTAAAATATATCAATCCATAAAACACACGTATAAATAGAATGTTTAAGTCCACAACGAATTCATAGTCCAACAAAATCTGAAAAAGCTAAAACCCTGAAAACAAGCTATAGTTTTCTAAATGATTAAATATAACTGCAGATTTTCTTCTTCAAATCTTGGATCTAAGAAATAATGTGTGAAATTTAAAAAAAAGACTAGACTATAGACTAGACTATAGACTAGACTATAGACTAGACTATAGACTAGACTATAGACTAGACTATAGACTAGACTATAGACTAGGCTATAGACTAGACT
>NC_060953.1:57133213-57135482 GCF_022045245.1 Lucilia cuprina
AGTCTATAGTCTAGTCTATAGTCTAGTCTATAGTCTAGTCTATAGTCTAGTCTATAGTCTAGTCTATAGTCTAGTCTGTAGTCTAGTCTGTAGTCTAGTCTATAGTCTCATATATAACCTAGTCTATAGTCTAGTCTATGGTCTAGTTTATAGTCAAGCATATTGTTGAGTTATAATCTTGTAAAATGTATAGCCTAGTCTATAATACATTCTCCAGTCTAATCTTTAGTCTGATCCATAGTCTAATATATATTATATTATAATAAACTTTAAAAAATTAATATCTGCTTTAATTTTTCCTTTCAGTTCGCACAACCGTTTACCCAAAAGTTGTCAAGACCTAAACGAATGTAATAGTAACATCTATAGTTTAATGGTACCAGAAATCAGCAACAAACCATTGCCGGCTGTATGCGATTTAAAAACTTTCGATGGTGGTTGGACCATTATACAGCGACGACAAGATGGCTCTGAAAATTTCTTTAGAAATTGGACAGATTACGTCGAAGGATTTGGCAATTTAAATGGTGAATTTTTTATAGGTTTAGAAAAGCTTTACGCTCTTACGTCATTGCATGAGCCTCAAGAATTATACATTACGTTGGAAGATTTTGATGGACAAGAAAAATATGCTAAGTATGGACAATTTAAAGTTGATTCTAATAGTACGGATTACACATTAACGGTGGGTAAATATTCCGGGAATGCTGGTGATTGTTTAAGTCAACATAATGGTTATAAATTTTCAACCAAAGATCGTGATAATGATGCAGAAGAAAATAAAAATTGTGCCGATCACTGGAAGGGAGCTTGGTGGTATAATAATTGTTTTTATAGGTAAGTATTGTTAATATTTTTTTTTTAATTATTTATTAAAATATTTCAATTTAATTTTTTTTAGCAATCTTAATGGATTGTATTTGGGAGGTAAAACACCTTCTTCAAAGAGAGGCATATCCTGGTGTAAATTTCGAAAGTATGAGTATTCACTTAAGTCGGTAAAAATGATGATACGACCAAAGAGAAATTGACTATCGGTGTCAAAGTTTTGGAATGCTTTTTTGAACAATAACTATTTTATAAAAGTTAATCCATAAGAATTAAATTTAGTTAAGTTGACTAGAATAGTGATGCAAATAAATTATACTCTTATAGTAAAATTAATTACTCAATTATTAATAAATTTTTAAGTTACGCTTCGAAAATTGTTTGTACAAAAATGTTAAAAAAATTCTCTTCTGAGAATTGAAATTATGAGATAAGAAAACATTTATAATTTTTTTTAATATTCACACAGACGATATCTGTGAATATTTGCTGATTGCAGCAGCCTAAGATTAGTGCACTCTCCTTTAAATAATGATCATATTTCTTCAATTGAATTAGTCTTTTTCTTAACTTATAATCGAAAACACACCACATTTTGAAATGACAACTAAAAATTGTCTTGCAATTAAATTGCTAATATTAATATTATTAAATATAATATGTTTTGTAAAATCTTCATTAGTTCTAAATAACAATTACTTTGCAGTTGAGGTAAGCAAGATATTAATAATATTCACAATAAAAACTAAATTAATTTCTTGTATTTCCGATCATTTTAGGAAGGCTCCGGTTTCGATACCGATTTGATATCTGTTAATAATTTTGGAACTCATGTAGCAACGCATGATCAAAATGTTGCCGTGTAAGTAGAACACTTATTACTTTATATATAATTAATACTTTATCAATTTTCTTTTAAGTATGGAAGAGAAAATAAAATCTTTGGCAGAAACCTTTAACCAACTGGAACAGAAAATAAGCAGTCTTATCAATGATAATATGGAATTGTTGGAAGACAAATTTCAGAAAATAATGGACGATAAAGTATCAAATATGAATCAAATAGTCGAAGAAAAAATTAGTAAGTAAAATTGTTGTAATAATTTTCCAAAAATTTATTTATTTCATTATTTATAGAAATGATCGGTGACGGTAAACCCACTTACAATGTGCAGGAATTAAAATGGTGAGAATTTTTTTAAACGTAACTACATGTCAAATTAATTATTAATTGTTATCATTTAGTGGGATATAAAGTGATATTATCATTCAGTTCAAGTTTAGTCCTAGTTCAGTTCTAGTTTAGTTTTAGTTCAGTTCTATTTCAGCTCTGGTTCAGTTCTAGTTCAGTTCAGTTCTAGTTCAGTTCAGTTCTAGTTCAGTTCTAGTTCAGTTCTAGTTCAGTTCTAGTTCAGTTCTAGTTCAGTTCTAGTTCAGTTCT
>NC_060953.1:57135582-57139352 GCF_022045245.1 Lucilia cuprina
ATAGACTAGACTATAGACTAGACTATAGACTAGACTATAGACTAGACTATAGACTAGACTATAGACTAGACTATAGACTATAGACTATAGACTAGACTATAGAATAGACTATAGACTAGACTATAGACTAGACTATAGACTAGACTATAGACTAGTCAATAGTCTAGTCAATAGTCTAATCTATAGTCAATAGACTATAGATTAGACTAGACAGTTAAGACAAATTATTTTGAGTTTCAGAATGTCTAATTTTAGTTCTTACCATTTCACTTTGTTGACATTATAAATAGGTTTAGCATTGCTGATCATTTCTAAAATCAAATTTTTATATTATTAAATTATAAAATTGTTGTAATTTTTTCTTTTTTTTATAATTTTACTTACTCAATTTTTCTTCTGCAACCTGATTTATATTTGTTATTTTTTCATCTATAATTTGTTGTAGTTTTTTTTCTAATAACTCCATGTTATCTTTAATAAGGGTGTGCATTTTCAGTTCCAATTGGTTAAAAGTTTCAGACAATGATTTCATTTTTTCTTCCATGCTAGTTTGTAATAAGAAAAATGATTTAGAAAAATTTTATTAAAAAAAAAATTAACTTACACAAAAACATTTTGTTCATATTTTTGGACCCGCGTTAAGAGATCATTTGTAGGCACTAAATCAAGCTCTAAAACCGAAACTTCCTTTAAAAAAAGCAAAAAGCTATATGTAAAGCTATTTTCAAATATATTTATGTATATTGTGTTTTGTTTACCTCTGGAGCAAAATCATTTTTCGTAAGAATTTCTGAACAGTTTACAAAATTAAATAAATTCAGAACTATTAAGTTGAGTAACTTAGTTGTTAGATACTTTTTCAATTTCATTTTTAACAGCAGAGTGTTTGCAGCAATATATTAGAACAGACTAAAGACATTGATTTGTAAACAAAAAATATTTCACGGAAAAAAATCATCGGTTTAATCTGCAAAATTACTTTTTCAGAATATATACATATATATAGGTATTTGTTCTTATCTCTTAATTTCTATACTTAGAAGATTTTTTGAATTCTTAAATTGAATAAGTAGAGTGTTAGGTTTGGTTTATTCGACTTTCAGTACTCTTCACGTCTACACAGATGTTCTTAAATTACACAAGTCTGGTATTAAATTGACACCAAAGTGTGTCTATAATTTCTCAATAACAACCGTTGTTACAGTATATACATACGTACGACAACACTGTGTTGTCTGTAAACGCAATGTTGTCAACATAGCAACAATTCGTTGTCGAAATATAAAAAACTACGAAACAGGTGTCTGAGACACCAATTAGCTCTTTATTAAAGAGTAGATACAGATGTCTTTAAAACTTTTCTCGCATCACTAATATTGTCTAAGATAATTAAGAAAGTAGTTTTACTCGTTACTCCCCAAAAACTAACAAAACTCCCCCCTCAGTAGAACTACATAACCAGACATCAGCATAAACTATTGATTGCTTTTGACCCCATAGATGAAGTAAATTCTCTAAATTATATTATCGCCAATTATTAATCCTAGCCGGATCAATGTGGAACTATAACTAAAATGCCACGATTATGACACACACACACTCCTGAGAAATGTGCTTTCGATTGAAAGGGGAACCACCAGTGAATATTTTATAGTAATTGAAATAAATTATTGATAAGTAATACAAAAGATATGTCAAAGCTTTAAATATTTAAAATATTAAATAAATTAATAATTAACGTCACCTTATCTATAATCAAACAAGAAAAATCCATTATTTCACCTCTTATAGGTTGAATTTTTGTTTTCTAAACAGTCCGGTTTAAAATATGCGGTAATGGCAATAAAAAAGTAAAATTTTTATTAAGTTTTGAAATACATATATGTATATACCTAACACCACTTTAGTATTGGTCCTACATCCACCTTAAAGTATTCCAATCGGCTAAGAATCACTTTCTGAGTCGAGTTAACTATGTCCGTCTGTCTGTAAACTACATGTCGCAATTTGTAAGATAATTAGATGAATTTGATGATTTGTTACATACACATCTTTTGACACATTGACGAAGCGTATTTAAAATGCTTTAGATCGGTCCGTTATCGCTGCCTAGTGCGAAACAACGAAGCATTCATACAATGTACGAAAATTTGTTCGGGACGACACACAAACACATACAGTTTTTCACCGGAATGATTTTGATGAGATACCCCACCATAACGTAGCAGTTCATAGGGTTATATAGTTGAAACGAAAAGTCGACTTTTTGCATTTAGTTAAAAGTCGACTTTTAGATTTTAAGTTTTTTATAAATAGTCGACTTTTTTACTTTTTCCTACTTTGATACATTTTTCAACTATTTTTTTCGAGTTCTTCCGACAATTTAGAGTTTTTGATTTTTTCCACTTTTTTAAAATTTTCGACTATTTTTCACTTTTTTGTGCTATTTTCGAGTTTTCGACTTTTTCTGGCTATTCGACTTTTTTCGACTTTTTACGGCATTTTTCGACTTTTTTGACATATCGACTTTTATTTACAAAGTCGACATTTTGACTATTTTCATAGACGTTAGTCAAGTTATAGACTTTTTTGGAACAACATATTCGACTTCGACTTATTTCGACAAAAAGTCGATTGTTCGATTATTTGAAAGTCGATTGATAGAACCCTAGCAGCCCGTATAAAACAAACGTTGAGGCTGAGTAAACATTTTCACATAAACTCTGACGTTATTCGGTCATAATTAAATATTCCAGGCAAACACCAACAATAGGTTGTGAAACACTCTGTTGAATGGGTGTATGACTAGACTAAAGGAAATCGCAGTTAAATGAATTACCCTGATAACGTTAAACGTTCTTAAGGGTTGGTGGCAAAACTTAACGAATAACCTGGAACTTAGAATATAAAAACGTTAATAACCAAAATTAACGTTAAACGAAAGTTAAATTCGAAAATTTCGAATAATTTAGTTAAGAACACAATCTCCTAGTAAAGACATTCACCTAAAGCAGAAACAATTAAAATATTTTTTTACCTTAAAAAAGAAAATATACTTTTAAGAACTGGCTTCTAAAGAATTTATGAATGAAAGCGATTAAAGAATGCGAGTGTAAATTAATCATTGATATTGTATTATTATTGTTGTTAGAAATACAGTTTGTGTTGTTGTTTTCATATTTATTTTTCTATTTATTATTGCTTAAAAAAATGCATAAAAATCAACTATTTTGCATAATAAATTTATGGCTTTTATTTGACTGTCTAGAGAGTAAGGTAATAGTCGCAGTCATATTCCACCATTAAAATATTATTTATTTAAATACAATGCAGACGATGATAAACTTTCAAATAATTAACAATTGAGTAAGAAAAAAACGAAAAAAAATATTTCATTCAATTAGCTTTGGCGTAGTACTCTGTATTGTGGATAGATATTTATAGCGTGACCGAACAATTACACGTTTAAGAAAAATCTATCTAAATAGTTATAGTTTTATTATATGGATATACAGACATATTTTAAATACAGAGAAAAAAACAAGTTTACTACGTTGTAGAAATAGAAATATTTATTTGCTACAAAATATACCAAACAGATCCATTCATATAAATTTCAAATAATTTTTAAACTTATTAACTTACTATATGATATTCTTATATATAGTCTATAGTCTAGTCTATAGTCTAGTCTATAGTTTAGTCTATAGTCTAGTCTATAGTCTAGTCTATAGTCTAGTCTATAGTCTAGTCTATAGTCTAGTCTATAG